>NW_027459840.1:0-66507 GCF_025594145.1 Primulina tabacum | reverse complement strand
AAGACTCCGTGCTTGCATGCAAAGATCATGCGAGGGAAACTCTCCTCCATCTATCTGCTCAAGAGAAACTGCTCCATGCCCAAAGGTCTTACTAACACTAACCTTTTCTAGAAATCAATGAGAACTATGTTCTTCGGAAGCCAGTCCATTCCAAAGATAATATCAAATTCTGGCATCGGCAAAACGATCAGATCGGCGTACACTAGGTTGCCCTGTAGTTCAAGATCGATGTCTCTGACTACACTAAAAGCTGATAACTCTTCCCCTGATAGGACCGTTACTAATAACTCACGTCAAATCCAATAGACTTAACGTCCAGAAGATTAGCGAACGTCTCCGAAATAAAAGAGTGAGTGACCCCTGAATCTATCAAGGTCTTCGTGGCTACTCTCTTTATGAAAATATTTCCTGAGAGACGTTGGTACAACACAAAAGCTTATATTCCAAAATTTCTAATCTTAACCTCAAGCATAGTTGAAATTTATACCCCAAGTCACCAAAATATTAACTTGCACACTAATAATCCCAAATAAAATTCAAAGCATGCATAGCAAGAATAATGCGGTGCTGAATTGAATTGGTTACCAGTCAGCAGGGTCGTGTCTGGGTTTGCCTCCTCTGCTTGCATGGCGAACACTCTACCCTGGGTTGGCTGCCTCCACTATGGGGCAGTCCTTCAACATGTGATCGCTGGCTCCGCATTTAAAACACTTGCCCGATCCATATAAACAATGTCCCGATGCTGGCGGCTTCACTTCGGGCACACTGGGTACTCAACGGGCCTCTGAGGAGCCTTCTGTTGAGGAATAGAACCCTTGCCCTTCGGTGGTCCTGAAATGGCTTCTTCCCTGCCTGCCCCTGGTAAGGTCTCTTAAATTGAGGTCGCTGATGCTGCTGTTGCGGTGCTGATAGGGCCTCTTGCCCTGCCTGTTAACCACGATGTCTCTCTGGTCTTGCTCTGCCGCTAAGGCTCTAGACACGGCAACGGCATACGTAGTCAGACCAGCAACCCTCACATCACGAGGCAAGATCGGCGCAAACCATCCATTAAATGCCTCAGCTTACCCTGAGCATCATTAGCTATCAGGGGCACAAAGTGACACCCCCTTTCAAACTTCCTGACGAAGTCTGCCACGCTGCTGTCTCCCAGTCGCAGCGTCATGAATTCCCTGGTCAGGCTAGATCGTACTTCCTCAGTGAAGTACATGGAGTAGAATACCTCTTTAAACCCATTCCACGTCAGTGTTTGCAAGTCCACTGACACCGATGCACTATCCCACCATAACCTGGCGGCCTATGTCAGAAGGAATGTGGCACACCTGACCCTATCTGCATCTTGCAGCTCCATAAAAGCGAAAATCACCTCGATGGACTTAATCCATCCTTCAGCTATCATCGGGTCAGTAGTCCCCGAGAACTTCTTAGGATTCATCCTCCTAAACCTTTCCTACACAGCCTCTGGCCTGGGCCTCGCCCCCATGTCCACTGTCGCCCGGTTCCCCCAATTGTGCGAAGAACTGAGTCATACCTGCAAGCATCTGTGCCTGCATATCTGGCGGTGGAGGAGGAGGAGCGTCTCTCGCTTCCTCTCGAGCCTCTCTGTCCTCATCCCTTGCTTCCCGGTTAATCATGCGTCTAGGAGGCATACTGATCCAACAATTTACCCAGCACGTAACCCAATGTACATGAATATAATCAATAGCATAAGATGCACGTAATTTGAAATTAAAACATGGACATGCTGAAATCATGACTTAATGCTTAATACATGGAATAATTCAAACCCTTAAAACTTACAGACTTGAGGTGTGGCTTCGTGAGCTTCTCGCAACTTGCAGTAGGCATAACCCTTTACAAGAACCTGGCTCTGATACCAACTGTAACGTATCTTATTTTGAACTACTTGAAATTTGCAGAAAAACAAAAAATTTCTTAAATATAAAATATACTTTCAAATTGTGATCATAAATAAACTGTCCAACCAAAAGTATTTGCAATAAGATAGATCACATATAAAGTTTGCTAAAGAAAAATACTTGTTTAAACATCATAAACCAAAACGTAAAATCAGAGTAGTTGAAGCATTGCGATAAAAACTTAAAAACATGGGTGGTCCTCGGGTTTAGCTTCCCGCTCAGTCCAAGCCAGCTCACTGGTCATCACCTCTTGTCTCCTCAAATTCATCCTCACCTGCATCGATCAAATCTAGTGAGTCTAAAGACTCAACATGCATAAACTGGAAATAACAAGTAATACGTAATAAAACCACATGCATGTTTAAAGTAAGACGTACATACTTGAAACTTGAACGTAATAGCATAAATGTACTTGAATCATTAACGTAGTAGCATAAACGTAAACGTGCCCATCATAAGAATTTTCTTGATCATACATGCATCATACATACTTGAGCATACATATATCATTTTGCGTAGAGATATGTTTCAAAGCAAGTGACCCATACATAAATACGCCCATCAGACTAAACCAGAGTACTAGGCTGGCAGGGGAAGTCCACTACCACATACATGAGATCCTCGTTCATAATTTAACGGGTGGATTGGTCCCTGGTCATACTTTACCGCTTTCCAATCCTGATCTAAACCCGGTCATATTTTACGGGGGTGGAGAGGTCTTCGGCCACATTCGCTGACTTCCAAACCCGTTCATAATTTGGTCAAAAGACATTTAGTGTAGTGCCCAAATTCAGCACACGTATAACCCATGCATTTATTTAATTAGTAAATCATTTAATTAATTTTAAATTGATCTTATCAGTGCATGATTTATGAAAATACATTATTTTTAAATTAGTCATGTTTATGTGATGCACGGTAAAATATTTTTCGATTTTCATGTTTCAGGCGATCATTCGAGGCGGGATTGAGGAAAAGACCCGGTGACGATTTTGGCAATTTTAATGCGGCATTTTATTTTTAAGTTAAGAGTGGGGCATTTTAATTAATTTATGAAGAGTTAGTATTTTAAAGCCTAATTTGTTTATTTAGTGAGTTTTAACACTTTAAAACTTTTAAAGTTGTCAAGGGTGCACTTTATTTTAATGTAGAGGATTTTATTTAAGATTAGTAGGAATAGTTTTCTTTTTATTTGTCAATGATGTTAACATTTAATTAGTATATTGGTTAGCATGTTAATTATTTTAGTTAAGGAAATTAATCCCTTAATTTATCTCTAAACGCACGCACACACACATGATTACACACTAAAACTCACGCTTTTTGCACAACGCGCACACACCTCCATTCATTCAGATTTTTTTGAAAAGAAATTTTAGGGTTCTTCTCCCCATAGCAGCCGCCCCCTTCTCTAACAATTTCCAACAAGTTTTGTTGAGTTTTCTTCCAAGATTCTCGCGCCACATTCGTCCCGGATCAAGCCTCGCTCCGTTCCCGCATCGATATCGCCGTTTCGGTAAAGTTTATCATCATAAGGCACGTATAATCTCTCTTTTGCTGCATCGATCATGTCATAGTATGTGTTGCGTTGTTTTTATGCGTAAAATCCATGTATGATGTGTAGTAGTTTGAGCAGTTAATTGTTTTATCGATTTTGAAGGAAAATTTTTAGATCTAAACCACGTTTTTACTGTTCTTATTAAAACTGCGAATGTTCGGTCAAGATTTTGGGAAAACTGTCAACGCGAAAAACGTAGAACTTTTTGATACCTTCGATATGATATAAGATTCGAAATTTTTGAATAAAAATTGAGTGAGTTATGGATTTTTCGTGGGACTGCTCAAACTGCATTTTCAGAAAATTATGATATTGATGCGTTCTTAATTTATTTGTTGCAGGCTTCGTTGGGGATCAACGGGCGATTGTTGTTGCGTCTAGGTATGATTATTATGATTGGGTTGGTATTTTGTATGTCGTTTAGTGTCGATAGGTACTCGAGCACCTTAGTAGTCGTAGGAATCGAGTTGGTGTCGATTACCACGTTTTTTGAATTGTATGTACCATAGGGTGAACATCGTTGCTTTGGATGTCGTACGAAATTTGTTTGATGTTATAGCATGCTAGGATGGGTCTCGGGGTGCCGATTCATAGTCCGTGCCTTTGTTTCTTTCATGGTGTCATCCTTGCGAGCCTACACGGACCCCTATACGGACCCTAGCACGGGGTCTGTCCTCACTTCTTCCCGAGTTTCACTTTTGCGCACCTACACGGACCCCCACCCGGACCTAAGCACGGGGTCGTGCCTTCCCTTTTCTTCACGAGTCATTTCACCGCACCCACACGGGCCCGGAGCCGGACCTTGGCACGGGGTCCGTGTACTTGAGTTTTGGGGAATATTATGGTATGCTTTGAGGTTTGATGTCTTGGTTTAGTGCAATGTTTAACAATGTCGAGTCACGGGAATTTTAGAACGTCCTAAGAAAATGTATGAACTCATGGGTAAGCTTGACTGTTACGTTTAAGTTACACCCGTTAAGCTTATGAATTCACGTTAGTATGTTGTAGCAACGACCCCGGTCGAAGTCCAACGAATCCCTCAACGCCAAGTAAGTATGTTGACGTGCAAGAAAATATTTTAAGTTTTTGAGGTATGCTAATTGTCTTGTGACCAAATTATGAATGGTTTGGAAGTCGGTGAACGTGGCCGAGGACCTCTCCACCCCGTTAAATTATGAACGGATTAGATCGTGGTTGGAAAGCGTTAAATTATGAACGGGGACAACCAGCCCGTTAAATTATGAACGGGGATCTCATTTATGTGGCAGTGGGTACGTCCCTGTCAGCCCAGTACTGTGGTTTGTCTGATCAGGCGTTTATTATGTATGGGTCACTTGCTTTGAAACATCCTCTACGCAAAATGAAGTCATGTATGTTTAAGTATGATCAAGTATGCAAGCATGTTTATGAAAGCTTTTAAGTTATGGCACGTCTATGTATGTATGCAAGTTCAAGCTCATTTCAAATCCAAGCTTCAAGTATGTACATTCTATTTTAAAGTTGCATGCGATTTTATTATGTAATACTTGCTATTGTCAGTTTATACGTGTTGAGTCTTTAGACTCACTAGACTTGATCGATGCAGGTGAGGATGATCATGTTGAGACGAGGGGTGGGGACCAAGGAGCCGGCTTGGACTGAGCAGAAGGCTAGACCCGAGGACCGCCCGCGCTATATTTAAGATTTTAAGCATGAAAATATTGATACTCTGATTTTATGTTTTGATGCGAGATGTTCTGAGCAAGCTTTTTCTTAAACAAGATTTTTATATTGGTGAATGGATGATGTAGTGACGACCGTATTGATTTTATTTTCGTATTCAAGAAAATTTTTAATTTTTCCACAAATTTTAAGTAGTAAAAAGTACGGTTCGTTACATTTAGCATATCTCAAAAACTTAAAATATTTTCTTATGCACGTCGAACATACTTACGTGGCGTTAAGGGATTCGTTGGATCTCGTTTGGGGCCACTGCTGTACATACTAACATGAGTTCGAATACCTATCTTGCATTACTTAGACGTATAGTCATGCTCATACCCAAAAATGACCAAACATTCTAAATCTCTCGGGACTTGACTTCGTTTAATCATTGTACTAAATCATAACATCAAACCCCAAAACAATCCCTAAAAAAATTTAAATTTTTTTTTAAATTTTTTTTTAAAAGGGGACACGGACCTCGTGTAAGGGTCCGTGTCGGGGTCCATGTAGATGCTGAAATATCGCATTTTGAAGGAAAAATGGACACGACTCCGTGTATGGGTTCGGGAAGGGGTCCGGGTAGCCTCTGACTTGCAAACTCGCGAAAATTCACTAACTTATTGATTCATTCTTCCAATCCAAGCCTAGGGACAATGAAACAACACCTCGAGACTCATCCTAGGATGCTATTACATTGATTCAAATTCAAACAAACGTCCCAAAACAAATACGCATCACAAACTACGCAACTCAATCCGTGAACTCGACATTTGACACCAAAACACATCCTACCACTTCTAAGCAAACAAGTGCCTATCGACGCCATCCGACACCCCAAAAACCATCTCAACATCATACTCAACATACTTAAACACAGCAGTGATTACCCGTTGGTCCCAACGAAGCCTGCAACAATAAAACTTCAAGAACACATCAAGAATGCATTATCCGAAAAACACAGTTTGAGCAGTCCCACGAAAACAATCATAACTCACTCATTTCCTATCCAAATATTTCGAATTTACTGTCAAATCGAAGGTATCAAAATGTTCTACGTTTTATATGTTGAAAATTTTCCAGAAAATCTACAAAAAGTCGCAGTATTTAAAAAGACATCAAATTTTGAGTTTTCACATCTAAAATCGTTTCAAAACCGATCCAACAAATTTTTGCTCAACGTTTTACAACATACATGGATTTTTACGCATAATAAACATAAGAACATATAAACAACAATCGATGCAGAAAAAAATTATACATGCCTTTTGGTATTTAAAAATACCGAAACGACGACACCGAAGCGGGAAAGATGCGAGGGACGATCCGGGACGAACGTGGCACGACTTTCTTTAAGAAAAGCCAACAAAATCGCTAGAAAATCAAAGAGGAGAGGGGCGGCTGTTGAAGTTCTATGAACCCTAGGTTTTGCTCGCAAAAAAATTAAAACAACACAAATGACATATGTGTGTGTCTTGTAAGTTTAGTGTGTGTAAAAGTGTGTTTTTGTGTGAGTTAATAATAGGGTTAATTAGGGGCTAAATTGTGCTAAAATTAATAATTAGCAAACAATTAAAAATGCTAACCCACTTTCAACTTAATAAAATCCCTTAATTTAAAATTAAATGCACACTTGCTAAACTTTAAAAGTTTTAAAATCCTAAAATCACTAATTAAATCAACTAGGCTTTAAAAATGCTAAAAACTAAATAAACTTTTAGAATACCCCAATCCTAACTTAAAATAAAATACTACATTTTAAAATCGCCATAATCGTCGCCGGTCTCTTTTCCTCGATCTCGCATCGAATAATCGCCTGAAACATGAAACTCAAGAAAACATTTAACGTGCATCACATAATAAATAATTAAAATAATACAATTTAAATAGATCATGCATCGCAATAGATCATTTTAAACTTAAATAAATAATTTAGCAATTTAAATAAATGTATGGGTTTTACGTGTACTGAATTTGGGCTCTACACTATCTCTCAAAGTCGACTGTGCCGTCCATGTGGCAAGATTATGGGCCTTGCCCCTAGCATATACTGTAAGCTCAAACCGCTGCATCTCGGACTGCAGTGGTCTTTGAAGAGATAATGAGTAATAACTGCCGTCTTTCGACTCAGCGTCCGCCACTACATTAGCTTTTCCCAGATGGTAGCTAATCTCACAGTATCAGTATTTCACCAACTCAAGCCATCTTCGCTGTCGCATATTCAAATCTTTTTGGGTGAAGAAGTATTTCAAACAATAATGGTCAGTGAAAATATTGCACTTCTCCCCGTAGAAGTAATTCCTCCAAATTGTCAATGAAAAAACTACCGCTGCAAGCTCAAGATCATGAGTAGAGTAATTTTTCGTGAACTTTCAACTGTCTTGACGCATAGGCTATAACTCGGTCGTTTTGCATCAGAACTTCGCCCAAACCAAGTTTAGAAGCGTCGGTATAAATAACATACTCTCCTTGACCCGATGGCATAGATAACACTGACGCTGAAATCAAAGATTGCTTCAACTTGTCAAAACTATCTTGGCACTCGGATCCCCATAAAAACTTTGCATTCTTCTTTGTCAAGCAGCGGTCATGGATACTGCAATAGATGTGAATCCCTGAATAAACTTTTGATAATAGCCAGCTAGTTCCAAGAAACTACGAATCTCAGTTACACTCTTCGGTACTTACCATTCTTTCACTGCCTCGACTTTACTTGGATCAACTTCAACTCCATCTCCAGAAATGATGTGGCTAAGAACGTCACTCTATCAAGCCAAAATTCACACTTGCTGAATTTTGCAGACAACTTCCTATCTTCAAATACTTGCAGTGATGTCCTCAAATGACGACAATGTTCCTCTTTATTCTTCGAATATAGCAATGAAGACTATGATGAAATGATCCAGATACGGCTGAAATACACGATTCATGATATCCATGAAGAACGATGGCGCATTGGTCAACCCAAATGGTATGACCATAAACTTGTAGTGCCCATATCTAGTCCGAAACGATGTCTTATGAACGTCAGACTCTTTCACTTTCAATTGATGGTATCCAGAACGAAGATCAATTTTAAAGAATATCGATGCTCCTTGCAATTGATCAAATAAATCTTCATTTCTTGGTAGATGATACTTATTCTTGATAGTCACTCTATTCAGCTCTCGATAATCAATACAGAGTCGCATACTATCATCTTTCTTCTTCACAAATAATATGGTGCGCCCCACGGACAGTAACTAGGGTGAATAAAACCTTCGTCTAGAAATTCGTGGATTTCATCTTTTAATTCTTTCATTTTAGCGAGTTCTAGACGACAAGGTGCTTTAGAAATGGTTACAGTACCCGCATCAACTAAATAGAAAATTTCACCTCACGGTCAGGTGGAATGCTAGAAACGTCCTCAAGAAAGACACTAGGAAAGTCTCTGACAATCTCAACATCCTCCAACTTCTTACTGATATGAGCATGTGCGGTAGTGACACATGTTAGAAAGGCTTGGCATCCTCGTCTCATAAGCTTCCTCGCACACAGACAAGAGATAATGTGCGGCATTTTCTTGTTCCTCACCGCCTCAAAAACTAAAGATTTCCCACTAGGCGGTCGAATAGACACTGATCTCTGATGAAAATCTATCGAAGCTCCATTTGCTGATAACCAATCCATACTGAGTATATGTAAAATTCAGGCATTGGGGGTACGATAAGATCTTCCTGAACCACATCTTTAAATAAACGAAGCTCCAGATTCTACACAATACTAGACGTGATCATTTGATCACGAGAAGGAATAAAAACTTTGAAACCCAATCCCATATCCTCATGTGTAATATTTAGTCGCTTAACGAAAGTCTCGGATATGAAAGAGTGTGTAGCTCCCGAATCCAGCAATTCATAGGTAGCTGCAACTAGAATAAATATCCTCCATGTGTAAAAAACGTTTTAGATTACTCGTGTTGAAACTTAAGGAATTTGTATCATTAATTTCCCAAAAATTTCATGAAGATGATTGATTGGATCATATTGTTCATAGGAAAATTTATAATTCCCCCTTATAATTTTGATTAATTACATTTTGCCACCTCAACTCTTCCAAATTTACATTTTAGTCTCCAGAAATTTTTCAAAAATTGCATATTGACCTTTAAAATTACGGAAATTTCACTTTTGGTCCTTACATTTTCGGAATTTACGATTTAGCCCCTTAAGTTTTTAAAATTTTAAATTTGGTCCTCAAACTTCCGAAAATCACAATTTAGCCCCTAAATTTCGGTTAATTACATTTTGGTCCTTATTTTTTCGAAAATTTGCATTTCGGTCATTAAATTTTCGGAAATTGCATATTATTCCTTTCAAAATTGCAAAAATTCCTAATCATGCCCTTTGTAGAGCCCAAAATCAGTACACGTAAAACTTATGAATTTATTTAAATTTTCAAATTATTTATTTAAGTTTAAAATGATTTTAGAGATTCATGATTTATTAATTTGCATTATTTTTTTAAATTATTTATGATTATGTGATGCACGTTATAAAGTTTTCATGAGTTTCACGTTTCAGGCGATTATTCGAAGCAGGATCGAGGAAATGAGACCGGCGGCGATTCGTGCGATTTGTAAAATGCGTTATTTTATTTCAAACAAAGAAAGTGGCATTTTAAATGATTTATTAAGTTTTAGTATTTTATAACCTAATTTAATTATTAAGTGAATTTTTAAGATTTTAAAACTTTTAAGTCTATCAAGTGTGTTTTTTATTCTAATTAAGGGATTTGTTAAATTAGTGTGGATTAACATATAAATAGTTTGTTAATTACTAATTAAGAAAAATTTTATCCCCAATTACCTAAACACACGCACACACGCTATCACACTCACACCCACATTCACGATATACATACACACATTTCATTGTCTTTTCATTTCATTTGTTTGAGAGAAAGCTTAGGGTTCTAAGTTTTAGCAGCAGCCTTCCCTTCGTCTTCAAAATTCCAGCAATTCTCGTCCACTTTTCTTCAAGAAAATCTTGTCACGTTTGTCCAGGATCAACCATCGCATCCTCTCCGCTTCGATATTGTCGTTTCGGTAGTTTTAAATATCAAGGCATGTATATTCCTTCGTTGTTGCATCGATCTTATCATAGTATACGTTTTGATGTTTATTATATTTAAAAGTTCATGTATGATGTGGAAGAGTTTGAGAAAATTTGGTTGGATAAAAATTTGAAACGATTTTCAGATCTCAAAACCTAAGGTTGCTTTCATTTCGTGTACTGTTCATTTTCTATTGATATTCTGGAAAAGTTTTCAACATATAAAATAGTACTTTTTGATACCTTCGATTTGACAGTAAATTCATATTTTTTTAACAAGAAACAAGTGAGTTATGATTTTTCTCGTAAAATGCTCAAACTGCGATATTATGAAAATGTGTTCTTGATGTATTCAGAATTGTTTGTTTCAGCCTTCGTTGTGAATCTCGGGTGATCGCTGCTGCGTTTATATATATTGAGTATGATATTGGGGCAATTTTTAGTGCTTCATTTCGTGTCGTTAGGCACTTGATTGCATTAGAAGTGGTAGGAAGTGTTT
This sequence comes from Primulina tabacum, assembly GCF_025594145.1. Taxonomy (NCBI): domain Eukaryota; kingdom Viridiplantae; phylum Streptophyta; class Magnoliopsida; order Lamiales; family Gesneriaceae; genus Primulina; species Primulina tabacum. Next base: position 55,740 of record NW_027459840.1, on the reverse strand, counting down.
TGGTGTCAAGGGTTTGTGTTCGCGAGTTGTGTTGCGTTGTATGATGTGTGTCGTTGTTTTGGGGCATTGTGTGAGTTTGGAACATTGCCATAGCGTCCTAGGTTGAGTCCCGTTGTATCTGTTCGAGTCGATACGACGTGGCTAAGTGATTGCATCAAATTTGTGCTTTTGGGGTCAAGTTGGCGTAGAACTAGTGCCGCATTGCTCTGTGAGGAGCGTCGCGGCACTGCCTGGTGGCGCCGCGCAAGTCCCAGCGCCTAGGCACTTTTCCATGACTTTTAAACCACTATAATGTACATGTCTTCCATGTTTGGGGAAATGTTCACACTTCATATAGATATTGTTTCGGGTTTCGAGATCATGATTTATTACGATGATTAAACGAGGTCAAGTCCCTAGTGACTTAGAACGTCATATGTCATTTGTTTACTTTGGGTAGTGAGCACGATTATTACGTCTAAGTTATGGAAATTTAAGTGCATGAAATTGTGTTAGTATGTGTAGCAGTGGCCCCAAGCGAGATCCAACGATTCCTTCAACGCAACGTAAGTATGCTTGACGTGCAAAAGAATATGTTTTATTTTTGAGGTATGCTAAATGTCTTGTGACAATTATGAACGGGTTTGGAAGTCGGTGAACGTGGCCGGTGATCTCTCCACCCCGGTAAAGCATGACCGGATTTAGATCAGGATTGAAAGCGGTAAATTATGACCAGGGACCAATCCACCCGGTAAAGCATAACTGGGGATCTCATGTATGCTGTAGCGGACATCCATACGAGCCCAGTACGTGATTTAGTCTGATCAGGCGCATTTATGTATGGGTCACTAGCTTTAAAACATATCTCTACGCAAAATGATGATGTTATGTATGTCCAAGTATGTATGATGCAAGCATGTTTATGAAAACTTATACGATATGATGGCACGGTTTTTTTTTTTTTTTTTGCGTGTACGTTGAAGACTTTGTTTGTAATTGTTTTACTTCAAATATGAAATTAGCTCGATGGACTTAACCCATCCCTCAGCTATTAAACGATTACATTTTTGAAAACTTTGTTTATAATTGTTTTACTTCAAATATTTTTAGACGAGCAGTTTAACTTTAACGCAATCTAAAAATTTTTATTTATTTAAGAAACTTTTTAATTCTCTGCAAATTTTAAATAGTTTAAAAGTACGGTACATTACAATTGTTATCAGAGCGGTGTTCTTGTAAAGGGTTATACCTACTGCCAGTTGTGATAAGCTCACGAAGTAACACCTCAAGTCTGTAATTTTTAAAATTTTAAATTATTTTATGTAGTAAGCATTAAGTCATGATTTCGGATGAGCATGTCTAAGTTCAAATTACGTGCATCTTTTGACATTAATATTATGTTCATGTATGTTGGGTTTACGTGTTGGGTAAATTTTGGAACATTATTCCTCATAGACATGGTTTCCATGGAGCAAGGGATGAGGATAGAGCGCCTCGGGATGGGGAGAGGGCCACTCCTCCTCGTCCACCGCCAGATATACAAGCTCAGATGCTTGCAAGGATGACTCGTTCTTCACACAGTTTGCGGGGAACAATGATGCAGTAGACAAAGGGGCTAGGCCAGGCTAGTAGCGGTTTATGAGAGGTTTAGGAGAATGGATCCGAAGGAATTCTCGTGGACTACTGACTCGTTGATAGCTGAGGGATGGGTTAAGTCCATTGAGGTAATTTCTGCGTTTATGGAGCTGCAAGATGCAGACAGGGTTAGGTGTGCCACATTTCTACTGACAGAAGACGCCAGACTATGGTTGGAGAGCGCATCAGTGTCAGTGAACTTGCAAAAACTGACGTGGAATGGTTTCAAGGAGGTGTTCTTATTCCAAGTACTTCACTAAAGAAGTACGCTCCCGCCTGACCAGGGAGTTCATGATGCTGCGACTGGGAGACAACAACGTGGCAGAATTTGTCGGGAAGTTTGAGAGGGGTGTCACTTTGTGCCCCTGATTGCAAATTACGCCCGAGAGAAGCTGAGGCATTTTATTGATGGGTTGCGGTCGATCTTGCGCCGTGATGTGAGAGCTGCTGGTCCAACCACTTATGCTATTGCTGTGTCGAGAGCCCTAGCGGCAGAGCAGACCAGAGGGACATTGAGAACAAAAGGCAGGGCAAGAGGCCCTATCAAACACCTCAGCAGCAGCGACCTCAGTTTAAGAGGTCTTTTGAAGGACAGCAGGGGAAGAGACCATTTCAGGGACCGCCGAAAAGCAAGGTTCCTATTCCTCAGCATAAGGCTCCTCAGAACCCCGGTGAACACCCAGTGTGCCCGAAGTGCAACCGCTAGCATCCGAGACAATGTCTATGGGGATCGGGCAAATGCTTCAAGTGTGGAGCGAGCAATAATATGCTGAAGGACTGCCCACAGTTGAGGCAGCTGACCCAGGGGAGAGTGTTGGCCATGCAGGCAGAGGAGGCGAACCCATAAACAACCCTATTGACTAGTATCTTATTTAATTCAGCACCGTATTATTTTGCTATGCATGTTTCGAATCTAATTTGGAATTATTAGTGTGTTAGCTAGTATTTTGGTGACTTTTGTAGAGATTTTCTACTATGTTGAGGTTAAGTTTTGTATTTGAGATATATGTTTTGTGTGTTGTGCTAACGTCTCTCAGGAAATATTTTCATAAAGAGAGTAGCCACGAAGGCCTTGATAGATTCCGGGGCCACACACTAGTTTATATCGAAGACTTTCGCTAACCATCTAGACGTCCAGTCTATTAGACTCGATGTGAACAACTCAGTGACAATCCCATTAGGGGAAGAACTATCAGCTACTAACGTTGTCAGAGACATCGATCTTGAACTACAGGGCTACCTAGTGTATGCCGATCTGATTGTGTTGCCGATGCCAGAATTTGATATTATCTTGGGAATGGACTAGCTGACGAAGAAAAGATTTTTATTGACTTTCATAAAAGGTCAGTATGGTAAGACCCTTTGGCATGGAGCAGTTTCTCTTTGAGCTAGATAGATGGAGGAGTTCCCCTCGCATGATCTCCTGCATGCAAGCACAGAGACTTATTCATAAAGGGTGTCAGGCTTTCTTGACCAGTATTATTTCCACACCTAACGTACCCACTCCGTCAGTATCTGATGTACCAGTAGTCAGAAATTTTCCTGATGTTTTTCCTAATGATGTACAGGCCTTCCATCCGAGAGAGAGGTGAAGTTTGCTATCAACCTTGTGCCAGGCACTGTGAAAATTTCTAAGGCACTATACCGTTTAGCTCCAGCTGAGATGTTAGAGCTCAACATCAGATTCAGGAGCTCTTAGAAAAGGAATTCATCCGCCCTAGTTTCTCACAATGGGGCGCACCAGTGCTCTTTGTAAATAAGATAGATAGGAGCATGAGGTTGTGTATTGATTACTGAGAACTGAACAAGGTAACGATCAAGAACAAATACCCACTACCAAGGATTGAGAACTTGTTCGATCAGTTGCAGGGAGCTACAATATAGATCTACGATCTAGGTATCATCAGTTGAAGGTAAAAGATACAGATGTTCATAAGACATCCTTCAGAACCAGATATGGGCATTACGAGTTCTTAGTGATTCCGTTTGGACTGAAGATTGCTCAATCGATTTTTTTGGACCTCATGAATCGAGTATTTTAGCCCTACTTAGATCAATTCGTTATAGTGTTCATTGAAGATGTAGAACCCGTAATTAGACTGCGTATAAGCCATGCATAATTCTAGTATTTTAAATTTAATTGACTTCATTGCATGAGTATTTAAGTGTTTTCTTTGAAGTTAATTATTTTATCAAGTAGCTTAGATTTTTCTCTTTTCAGTTAATTCGGTGAGGCAGACCGGAGTTGGAGTAAAGAGATAAAATTTACTAGTAAGAAAACATTTTCCAAAATTTATTTAAAGATAAATAATGAGTAAATTTATTGTAAAATAAGGTTTAAGGAATTATTTAAATAAGTTGAGATAAGTAGTAAATTGAGTTCAATAATTAATTCCTCAATTCTTTAAAATATTTAATGAGTAGATAATACTAAAGATTTAAAGTTCAATATTTAAGAAATATTTTCCCCTCCTCTTTTATTATAATCTTCGGCCCCTATGATTTGATTTAAAAGTTTATTTGGCAACCCATTTAATTAATAGTCTTCCCTATCCATTTTTATTGGGAAATAGTTTTATCACAACAAATCTTCCATGATAATTAATTGAGCAAGATCCCACCCCACCTAGCTAGATAAAAATCGGCCATGCTCCTTTTTTTTTTTAAAGATTTAATTGTGATTTTTTTTCAACTCATTCTTTATTTATACCCTTAACTTTTCTAGATGGATTTATCCTCCCCAACTTTTAAATCACTACCAAGATTTAATTAAACCAATTCTCCCTTGCACCTAGACCTTAAAATCGCCCATATACACCTCTAGTATCCCCAAGAAAAATATTTGATATCATTCTTTTCCTTATCACTCAAACTAGTATATAGAAAGAATATTTTCCCTTCCCTTTATCTTGTATCTTCCCATTTAATTTCCTAGACTCCCTCCCACTCCATAATCTGGAAAATTCCAGCCTCCTTCAGCACTGAAAACCGTGAGAGCCTAGGGAAAAAACAAGGAGGAAAAACTAGAAAGAAAACAAGAGAAGCAACTCCGTCTCCTCCGCGCCGAGTCGTCGTATTCTTTCGTTTTTCATTCAAACGAAATCAAAGGCATGTCTATATTCCTTTCAAACCTCAATCAAGTCCTATTATCATTTATTTAACATTACATGATCATCTTTTATGTGCAAAAACCGAAACATGGCAAAAAAAAATTTTCAGAAAAACCAAAACATGCAGATTTCGGTTTCATGACAAGCTTCACGGTTTCATTGGTTTTGTGAGTTTCAGGTATTGGTTCGGTTCCAGGCTCCCAAGGCTACATCTAGACATATTCTAGGATGGATTAGGACCACTTTGGTCCATTATTTCAGCCCCATGCATGAGAGAAACCGAAGATGACAGCAACTCACCATCGTTGCCATTTTTGTGCTTCGAAAATTCTGTGTGTGCTGTCAAAGGAAAAGGATCTGATCTTGGCTGCCCTAAGGGCCTTTAGCCATGGTTAGATCGCTTCCCTAGCATGTCTAAGACGTGACTAAGTCGCCCTTTTGTGGCTTGGTCCACGGTGAATCGGTTTTCAATTAAAATGCAAGGACAGCCCTGCACCCCCTTCGACCCCTTCATTTGACAGCATGTGTTGTTTCAAGTTTTGTGGAATGGTATGGATCTTGGTTGGCCTATGGCTCTTAGCCACGGTTCATACCCTACCACTGGATGTCTAGATCGTCCCATGGTCAATCAAATGGCCACTGGAACGAGTCGAGACAGCAATCAAAGCAAAACACCCCTCACGCGCGCAAAGGTGCTCTCGGGTGGAACTTTTCTGATATTGCTGGAATAATTCAATTGTGGCTGGCCTAGGGCCCTTAGCCATGGTTCAAATAATTCCTTGGGATGTTGGTAAGAGTCTCTGGTGGGTTTCACGCCCCCAATGGCCGCTAGTCTCGAAACAACACAAGACACGCGATTGCACAGCTGCTGGAATTTGACAGCAACTTGCTGTGACGGTTCGGAGGCTCGTTCGAGTTCTTGGTTGGATTTTAGCCTATGTTCTTGGACTGGACAGTGCCTCATCGAGTTAGGAAGGCCACGTTTTTGCCGTTCGTGATTCGGATCATTTTTGAAATCGTACGGAATTTACGGTGCGATGTGCCAATTGACTCTCGAAAGAGCATGTCTTGTTTTGGACCTCCATTTCACCTAAATTTCGACCCTCATATGTGATGCCCCGGGCCGAAGAGGGCGGGGGGGGGGGGGGGGGGTTGATCGCCGGTGCCATCAGTTGCACGGACAATGAGCGCTCCAGGCAGGCTTCTAGGTGAGAGGGAACATGAATGAACCGACCCACACGGAATGAGGGTGATTCCGAGACTGTTCAATGTAATGGACTGTACAGTTGAAAAGGGCTTAAAAGATTTGATTTGTACTACTCATATCACGAAGTGCATCTTCTTTTCGGTAGCCTCATCACATAAGAACTCCAAAGTTAAGCGTGCTTGACTTGGGGAAATTTTGGGATGGGTGACCTCCTGGGAAGTTTCCCAGGGTGCGTGAGTGAGGACATAGCACGCTGGAAAGACCAATCTTGATACAGTGAGGACAGTCATCGAATCTGGGGCGTTACAGTTTGGTATCAGAGCCGACCTCTCTTAGGACGGTGTGGTTCGGGGACGAACCAAGCGAAGCTGGTGGGCGGGCGGGCATGTGAGGCCCGGCGCCGAAGAGGGCGGGGGGTGATCGCCGGTGCCATCAGTTGCATGGACAATGAGCGGCTCCTGGCAGGCTTCTAGTTGGAGGGAACATGAATGAACCGAACCACACGGGAATGAGAGGGATTCCGAGACTGTTCAATGTAATGGACTATACAGTTGAAGAGGACTTAAAAGATTTGATTTGTACTACTCATATAACGAAGGTGCATCTTCTTTTCGGTAGCTCATCACATAAGAACTCCAAAGTTAAGCGTGCTTGACTTGGGGCAATTTTGGGATGGGTGACCTCCTGGGAAGTTTCCCAGGGTGCGTGTGAGTGAGGACAAAAGCACGCTGGAAAGACCAGTCTTGATACAGTGAGGACAGTCATCGAATCTGGGGCGTTACAGAAGACATTCTTATCTACTCGAAGAGCCATCAGGAGCACAGTCAGCATTTGAGTACAGTATTGCAAGTCTTGCAGAGTCGCAAGTTGTTTGCAAAATTAGTAAGTGTGAACTCTGGTTGGAGAAAGTAGCATTTTTGCGTCATATATTATCTATCAGTGGCATTGAGGTGGATCCAGCTAAGGTGGCAGCAGTTAAGGAACGGGTTGAGGCCTGAAAATGCTTCAGAGATTCGCAGTTTACTAGGCTTAGCAGGCTACTACAGGAAATTTATTCAGGGATTTTCTTCGATTGCGGTGCCACTCACTTCATTGACTACGAAGAATGCTAAGTTTGTGTGGAGCGATGATTGCTAGAAGAACTTTGATACTCTTAAGCAGCTCTTATCTCAGCGCTAGTGTTAGCCATGCCTGCAGGGCAAGGCAATTTTGTGTTGTACACCGATGCTTCTAAGCTCGGGTTAGGTGTCGAATTAATGCAGCACGGTCGGGTTATATCTTATGCTTCCAGACATTTGAAATGTGCATGAGAAGAAATACCCGACTCATGATCTCGAGTTAGCTATTGTTGTCTTTGCGTTGAAGATATGGAGACATTATTTGTACTGCGAGAAAATGGCCATATATTCACTGATTACAAGAGCCTCAAATATTTCTTCACGCAGAAAGAACTGATTATGAGACAAAGACGGTGGTTGGAGTTGGTAAAAGACTACGATTGTGAAATTAGCTACCATCCAAGGAAAACTAATGTTTTGGCAGATGCCTTGAGCAGAAAGGTCGTGGTCGTGGCACAACTGTCAGTATAGAGATCTCTTCAGTCAGAGATTGAGAGTTTTTGCCTAGAAGTTTATCCTTAGGGCAGAGCTCCTAAGCTGTCTAATCTGACAGTCCAGTCTTCTTTACTAGGCCGAATCCGTAGAGGTCAGCCTTCGATGAACAGTTACAGAAATGGAGACTAAAGGATGAAGCCAAGGGCAGCATACTCTATTCAGTGTCTGATGGTAGTTTGAAATACAGAGGAAGGATTTGGGTGCCTAGTGTTGATTCGATCAGAGAGGATATTTTGACAGAAGGAACCTACATCTCCGTATTGCATCCATGCCAGGAGGTACCAAGATGTACAAGGATTTGCAATTGTTGTATTGGTGGCCAGGTATGAAGTGAGACCATCCACGGATTGTATTTGAATGTCTCACTTGTCAGCAAGTGAAAGCAGAGCATCAGAGACCAGCAGGAATGCTTAAGCCGCTCCCTATCCCCGAGTAGAAATGGGAGAATATCACCATGGAGTTCGTTGTTGGTTTTCCGATGTCAGTCAGAGGATCCAATGCCATTTGGGTTATAGTGGATCGACTTACTAAGTCAGCGCATTTATTATCGGTGAAGACGACTTTCTCCATGACTCATTATCCAGAGCTCTATATCAGGGAGATAGTTTGACTGCACAAGATCCCAGTTTCTATTGCGTCGACAGGGACCCGAGATTCACATATTCGTTTTGGAAGTTTACGTGCAGTCACGGGGACGAAGTTGCTATTCAGTACGGCATTCCACCCTCAGACGGATGGCCAGTCTGAACGAGTAATTCAGATATTGGAGGATCTGTTGCGAGCTTGGGTAATAGATCTTCATGGGAATTTGAAATCGAAGCTACCTCTAGTGGAGTTTACCTACAACAACAGTTTTCAATCATCTATAGATATGGCTCCCTACGAGGCACTGTATGGAAAGAAGAGCAGATCGTCGATTCATTGGGATGAAGTCGATGAGAGATCAGAACTTGGTCCAGAGTTGTTAAGCAAACTGCAGATGTGTTGGTCAAGATCCGATACAGGATGAAGACCGCCCAGAGTCGCCAAAAGAGTTATGCTGACAAGAGATGAAGGGATCTTTAGTTTTCCGTAGGAGATCACGTATTCATGGAGATAGCGCCTATGAAGGGTGTTATGAGGTTTGGGAAGAGAGGCAAGCTGAGTCCGAGATTTATTGGACCATTCAAAATACTTGACACGGTTGGGACACTTTCTTATCGCGTGGCTCTACTACTGCCGAATCTGACCGGTTTACCACAACGTATTCCACGTCTCGATACTGAGGAAATATATAGCAATCCTTCGCATGTCTTGAGTTTTGAGTCATTGCAGTTGGCTCCAGATATGTCTTATGAGAAAAAGACCTGTGCAAATCCTAGACAGACAGGAGCGGATACTTCAGAGCAAAGTGACCAAGTTGATCAAAGTCCGGTGGCTGAATCAAACAATGGAGGAGGCCACTTGGTGAGGACAAAAGCACGCTGGAAAGACCAGTCTTGATACAGTGAGAACAGTCATCGAATCTGGGGCGTTACAGAAGACATTCTTATCTACTCGAAGAGCCATCAGGAGCACAGTCAGCATTTGAGTACAGTATTGCAAGTCTTGCAGAGTCGCAAGTTGTTTGCAAAATTTAGTAAGTGTGAACTCTGGTTGGAGAAAGTAGCATTTTTGCGTCATATATTATCTATCAGTGGCATTGAGGTGGATCCAGCTAAGGTGGCAGCAGTTAAGGAACGGGTTGAGCCGAAAATGCTTCAGAGATTCGCAGTTTACTAGGCTTAGCAGGCTACTACAGGAAATTTATTCAGGGATTTTCTTCGATTGCGGTGCCACTCACTTCATTGACTACGAAGAATGCTAAGTTTGTGTGGAGCGATGATTGCTAGAAGAACTTGATACTCTGAAGCAAGCTCTTATCTCAGCGCTAGTGTTAGCCATGCCTGCAGGGCAAGGCAATTTTGTGTTGTACACCGATGCTTCTAAGCTCGGGTTAGGTGTCGAATTAATGCAGCACGGTCGGGTTATATCTTATGCTTCCAGACATTTGAATGTGCATGAGAAGAAATACCCGACTCATGATCTCGAGTTAGCTATTGTGTCTTTGCGTTGAAGATATGGAGACATTATTTGTACTGCGAGAAATGCCATATATTCACTGATTACAAGAGCCTCAAATATTTCTTCACGCAGAAAGAACTGATTATGAGACAAAGACGGTGGGTTGGAGTTGGTAAAAGACTACGATTGTGAAATTAGCTACCATCCAGGAAAACTAATGTTTTGGCAGATGCCTTGAGCAGAAATGTCGTGGTCGTGGCACAACTGTCAGTATAGAGATCTCTTCAGTCAGAGATTGAGAGTTTTTGCCTAGAAGTTTATCCTTAGGGCAGAGCTCCTAAGCTGTCTAATCTGACAGTCCAGTCTTCTTTACTAGGCCGAAATCCGTAGAGGTCAGCCTTCGGATGAACAGTTACAGAAATGGAGACTAAAGGATGAAGCCAAGGGCAGCATACTCTATTCAGTGTCTGATGGTATTTGAAATACAGAGGAAGGATGTGGGTGCCTAGTGTTGATTCGATCAGAGAGGATATTTTGACAGAGGAACCTACATCTCCGTATTGCATCCATCCAGGAGGTACCAAGATGTACAAGGATTTGCAATTGTTGTATTGGTGGCCAGGTATGAAGTGAGACATCCACGGATTTGTATTTGAATGTCTCACTTGTCAGCAAGTGAAAGCAGAGCATCAGAGACCAGCAGGAATGCTTAAGCCGCTCCCTATCCCCGAGTAGAAATGGGAGAATATCACCATGGAGTTCGTTGTTGGTTTTCCGATGTCAGTCAGAGGATCCAATGCCATTTGGGTTATAGTGGATCGACTTACTAAGTCAGCGCATTTATTATCGGTGAAGACGACTTTCTCCATGACTCATTATCCAGAGCTCTATATCAGGGAGATAGTTTGACTGCACAGGATCCCAATTTCTATTGCGTCGACAGGGACCCGAGATTCACATATTCGTTTGGAAGTTTACGTGCAGTCACGGGGACGAAGTTGCTATTCAGTACGGCATTCCACCCTCAGACGGATGGCCAGTCTGAACGAGTAATTCAGATATTGGAGGATCTGTTGCGAGCTTGGGTAATAGATCTTCATGGGAATTTGAAATCGAAGCTACCTCTAGTGGAGTTTACCTACAACAACAGTTTTCAATCATCTATAGATATGGCTCCCTACGAGGCACTGTATGGAAAGAAGTGCAGATCGTCGATTCATTGGGATGAAGTCGATGAGAGATCAGAACTTGGTCCAGAGTTGTTAAGCAAACTGCAGATGTGTTGGTCAGATCCGATACAGGATGAAGACCGCCCAGAGTCGCCAAAAGAGTTATGCTGACAAGAGATGAAGGGATCTTTAGTTTTCCGTAGGAGATCACGTATTCATGGAGATAGCGCCTATGAAGGGTGTTATGAGGTTTGGGAAGAGAGGCAAGCTGAGTCCGAGATTTATTGGACCATTCAAAATACTTGACACGGTTGGGACACTTTCTTATCGCGTGGCTCTACTGCCGAATCTGACCGGTTTACACAACGTATTCCACGTCTCGATACTGAGGAAATATATAGCAAATCCTTCGCATGTCTTGAGTTTTGAGTCATTGCAGTTGGCTCCAGATATGTCTTATGAGAAAAGACCTGTGCAAATCCTAGACAGACAGGAGCGGATACTTCAGAGCAAAGTGACCAAGTTGATCAAAGTCCGGTGGCTGAATCAAACAATGGAGGAGGCCACTTGGGATACTGAAACAGACATGAGGAATCGCTACCCGAAACTGTTTGGTAAGACTTAATTTTGAGGAAGAAATTTATTTAAGTGTGAGAAGAATTGTAAAGCCCAAATTCAGTATACGTAGAATCAATGCATTTATTTAAATTGTCAAATTATTTATTTAAATTTAAAATGATTTTAGCGATGCATTATTTATGAATTTGAATTATTTTTTAAATTATTTATGATTATGTTATGCACGTTATAATGTTTTCATTAGTTTCATGTTTAAGGCGATTATTCGGTGTGGAATCGTGGAAATGAGACCATCGACGATTCGTGCGATTTGTAAAATGCGGTATTTTATTTCAAACCAAGAAAGTGGCATTTTAAATTATTTATTAAGTTTTAGCATTTTAAAACCTAATTTAATAATTAGGTGAATTTTTAAGATTTTATAACTTTTAACTCTATCAAGTGTGCATTTTATTCTAATTAAGGGATTTGTTAAATTAGCGTGGATTAACATTTAATTAGTTTGTTAATTATTAATTAAGCAAAATTTTATCCCCTAATTACCTAAACACAGGCGCACACACTATCACACTCACACCACATTCACGATATACACACACCCATTTCATTGTCTTTTCATTTCATATGTTTTAGAGAAGCATAGGGTTCTAAATTTTAGCAGCAGCTGCCCCGTCCTCTTCAAAATTCCAGCAAATCACGTCAACTTTTCTTCAAGAAAATCGTGTCACATTCGTCCCGGATCAACCCTCGCATCCTCTCCGCTTTGGTATCGTTGTTTCGGTAGTTTTAAAGATCAAGGCATGTATATTATTTCGTGGTTGCATCAATCTCGTCAGAGTATAATTTTTTATGTTTATTATGTGTAAAAACTCACGTATGATGTGCAAGAGTTAGAGCAAAATTGGTTGGATAAAAATTTGAAACGATTTTTAGATATCAAACAAAATGTTTTTGTCATTTCGTGTACTGTTCATTTTCGGTTGATTTTCTGGAAACATTTTCAACATATAAAACGTATTACTTTTTGATACCTTCGATTGGACAATATATTCGTACGTTTTAGACAAGAAACAAGTGAGTTATGATTTTTCTCGTGCAACTGCTCAAACTGCGATGCTATGAAAATGTGTTCTTGACGTATTCTTGAGGATTTTTTATTGCAGGCTTCGTTGTGAATCTCCGTGTGATCGCTGCTGAATTTAGATATATTGAGTATGATATTGGGGCAATTTTGGTGCTTTGTTTCGTGTCGTTAGGCACTTGGTTGCATTAGAAGTCGTAAGAAGTGTTTTGATGTCAAGGGTTTGTGTTCGCGATTTTGTTGCACTGTATGATGTGTGTCGTTGTTTTGGGGCGTTGTGTGAGTTTGGAACATTTCCATAGCGTCCTAAGATGAGTCCCGTTGCATCAGTTCGAGTCGATAGGACGTGGCTTAGATTTTGCAACAAATTTGTGCTTTTGGCGTCAAGTTGGCGCAGAACTAGCAGCGCAGCACCCGGCATTCGCATACCGAAGCGCAGCAGCGCCTAGGCGCTATTCCATGACTTTTAAACCACTATTCAAGTACATGTCTTCCATGTTTGGGGAAATGTTCACACTTCATATAGAGATTGTTTCGGGTTTCGAGATCATGGTTTATTACGATGATTAAACGTGGTCAAGTCCCGAGTGATTTTGAACGTCATAAGTCATTTCTTTACTTCGGGTGGTGAGCATGACTATTACGTCTAAGTTATGGAAATTTAAGTGCATGAAATTGTGTTAGTATGTGTAGCAGTGGTCCCCAAGAGAGATCAAACAAATCCCTCAATGCCATGTAAGTATGTTCGACGTGCAAAAGAAAATGTTTTATTTTTTAGGTTTGCTAAATGTCTTGTGACCAATTATGAACGGATTTGGAAGTCGGTGAACGTGGCCGGTGACCTCTCCACCCCAGTAAAGAATGAACTGGACTAGATCAAGATTGGAAAGCGGTAAAGCATGACCAGGAACCAATCCACCCAGTAAAGCATGATCGGGGATCTCATGTATGCGGTAGTGGACATCCATACCAGTCTAGTACTGTGGTTTAGCCTGATCAGATGCATTTATGTATGGGTCACTTGCTTTGAAACATATATCTACGCAAAATGATGATGTTTTGTATGTCCATGTATGCATGATGCAAGCATGTTTATGAAAAGTTTTACGATATGATGGCACGTCTATGTTTATGCAAGTACGTTAAATTTTAAGTATGTACGTTCTACTTTAAAGACGCATGTGGTTTTATTATGTATTACTTGTTATTTTCAATTTATACGTGTTGAGTCTTTAAACTCACTAGACTTGATCGATGCAGGTGAGGACGAGGATGAGGAGATGAGCGGCGAGGACAAATGAGCCAGCTCGGTCTGAGTAGGAGGCTAAATCCAAGGACCGCCTACGTTTTTAAAAACTTATGCATGTTGATTCAAATACTCTAATTTTCATGAGTTTGCTTACAATGTTAAAATTCAAATACTTTGATTTTCATGAGTTTGTTTACAATGTTAAAAAGATTACATTTTTGCAAATTTTGTTTGTAATTGTTTTACTTCAAATATTTTTAGACGAGCAGTTTATCTTTATCGAAATTTGAAATATTATTATTTATTTATGAAATTTTTTATTTTTTCGCAAATTTTAAATAGTTTAAAAGTACGGTACGTTACACCTTTAGTTTCTAATCTTCCTCAATTTAAGCCCTAAAACTTTATTTGGAATTATTACATCCTTTACATAAATTAAGGCTCAATAATCAAGTCCAATTTCTGTGGTTTCTAACATCATTCCTCAATTCCAACTAAGGTAGAACATACAACCTAATTTTCACTAGGTTATCCTTAATGCCAAATCAATTTTAATAACCAATTTAACATTTCATGCAATAAAGGCAATATAAAAACGTTAAATAACTAGGTTACCGATGATAAGTGTCGTGCCTGCCTCCTCTTCAGCCTCCTCAGCATGCATAACATAAGCTCCTCCCACAGTGGGTGCATTCTTCTTCGGCAATCAGTAGCTTTATGCCCTTCCCCTTTGCATATGAAGCATCTAAAAGATCCCCACATGCACTTACCATAATGTAAGGTATTGCATTCCTTGCATGGTAACCTCTCTGTAGGTTTTGGTTCTCCAAGTTGTAGTAGATTTGGTGGTCCTGGCATTTTTGCTTGACCTTGGGGCTTTCGCTGCCCTTGAGGTCTAAGAGGTCCCATCTAAGGCTTCTTATTCGGCTAAGAGTGCTGTTGGTGTTAGTGTATTTTACGCTGCATCTCAAAATCAATCTCTTTCAAAGATTGCTCGGCTTGAAATGTATAGGCAGTGGCAGCAGCATAATCCAAGGAACGCATCATCATCACATCACGACGTATAGTAGGTCGTAGACCATCTAGAAAGTGCTTCATCTTCTCCGCAGCGTCCCTAGAAATAATTGGTACAAAGTGACAACCCCAATAAAACTTCCTCACAAACTCAGTCACAGAAGTATCTCCCTGACGGAGAGTCATAAATTCCCACTTCAATCGTCCTCAGACGTCAGCAATAAAGTACTTCTCATAGAGTATTTCCTTGAATCGAGCCCAAGTAAGTGTAGCGAGATTAATATCATGCTCAGCTCCTTCCCACCATTGAGAAGCATCATCCCTAAACATATAAGTGGCGCACCTCAGGCGATCAGCATCTCCCATATTCAAATAGCAAAAGTGCATGTAAGGCCCGAGAATTTGATTACCGTAATCTGAAATGATTTGGGGATAATCGATGTGATTATAGACGTAAAGGATTAGATTGGAAAAGACGAGAAAAGACACGCAAAGTAGGTGTGAGGGTGTGCCATTCGCGCACATGCACGACGTGATGCGCGAGCCATGCGCGAATTGGGCAGAAGACCCCGCGCATATGCGCGGCGTGAGGGCGCGCATATGCGCGAGGTGTCCAGTAGCCAAGGAGCTATAACAGAACATTGCGCGCACATGCGCTACGTGAGCCGCGCACATGCGCGAGGTAGGCAGAGAGTTGGGCGCACATGCACGGGGTGAAGTCGCGCATATGCGCGAGTGAGTGTGTGCACGAGACAGTAGGTCTCGTGCATATGCGCGAGCCGAGTGCGTGCATATGCGCGAGCGCGCGAGTTGATAAATTCAGAAGTGCCGGGCAGAAAGCAAGGCGCATATGCGCGGGCCTTGGGCGCGCATATGCGCGCGGCATGCAGAACAAAAATGAGCCACTTGCCTTACATGCACGAGATGTATGTATATATATATATATATGTATATATCATGAATTCATTTCAGAATTCATAAGAAATCGAAGAAGCTTCAGAGAAAGGGTGAAAAATCATTACGCCTTTATATCTCGATCCGTCCGTTAGATTTTCAATCCGACTTCAGTACTGAGTTCCTATCGACGCAGGCTATAACTGGACGTAAGTTTTGTTACGTTTATATATGATTTGAAATTATGGTATTGTCAGAATTGAATATGAATCCTATATGGTGTTTCTGATACAGTGGACATCGTATATTTGAAGTCAGATTGAAGAACAGATTGTTTATGTAATTGTTATGATTTTCAGAGTTGATTTGATTAAGATTCAATATCAGAGTGTATTGTTATTCAGATTATAAGTTCTACTGATACTGATGATGAGTTCTGGTATTATATCTTTGATGTTGAGATTGACGGGGATATCGAGACTGTATTGTTATACCGTCGAAACATCAGTAAATTGATATTGATCAGATTCAGAAGTGATTTCGAATATATTGTGATATCGTGGATATGGATTAGATTGTATCTTGTTTCGATATTGATCAGATTATGTTTGATTTGAGTATTGATCAGAATAGATTTTGAATTGAGTTGCATATTGAGATTGTGCCTATGCGATATTGTATTTCAGATTGATATGGACAGATTTGACTTCGAGACTTCGACTTCGTCAGACCGCGAAGACAAAGGTATAAATTTATGTTGATGTGGGTTGCACAACTCGAGTCCGATTGACTTGAGTTTCCCAAAATCACATACTTTACTTTATTGCATCGATGTTTGCAATTGTATGAGGTTGATACCTTTGATTTATTGATTTATGTATTGAGTCATTAAGCGGATACGCCTGATTGTGAATGAGTAATCTTGTGACAGTAGTGCCGGATAGTGATGGAATCGTCACTGGTACATTGCACATTGTCACAGGATAGGATATTGGTGAAAATGCCAAAGTCTGTGACGGTTAGGTCAAGACACCGGACGTTTGGCTATATCGAAGTGGATAGAATTGGAGTTTCTTCTATTACTGATGTTCGATATGGAAAGAGCCAAACTCCGTGAATAAGAACATACCACCACCCCGATCGGGAGTGTAGGTGGGTGTATGTTCTTATTCCGATCGGGATCCCTAGATTAGGACTGAGTCGAGTCTGAGTCTGAGAATCACGGAGAGTGATTCATTGCTTGATATTGAATTATGTTCCTGATGATGGTATATGTTTAGAATATAATTTACTGTTGATATTGATTCATGTTTCGAATTATGATACATGCTACGAATATATTATTCATGTTCTGATTTTGATACATGTTATGAATGCCTGTTATATGTTTTTATATTGTTCATATGATTGCATGTATACATGGTTTATACTAGGAATGTAATTCTCACCGGAGTTATCCAGCTGTTGTCTTGTTTGTATGTGTGCATGACAACAGGTGGGACATGATCAGGGTCAAAAAGAGAACGAAGATGGACTAGATAGCATGGAGATCCGGGCTCAGAAGTAAATTAGGAGTCAGCACTGATATGTAGTTGAACCTAGTTGAATTATTGTAGACAATACAGGACTTGTATGTTTATATTTAGTATGTAATTCAGATTGATTTACATAACGTTTCCGCTTTATATTTTTAAAAAAAAATTTAGACCCTGTTTATTATAATTAATTGATTAATTTTAATAACGATTATAAACTTTAATTTGCGTCCGGGTCCCCACAACAGGTGGTATCAGAGCATTAGGTTCCAGAACAATAGGTTCTAGAACTGTAGGTTCTTGAGACTGAGATAGAAGCTAGTGAGCGAGGTAGAATGTGTTTTCATTCCTTGCATGTGATTGCTAGCATGTGATTTATTATAATGTTGACTTACATTGGATACGCTAATAGTGCAGTAGGTTTTACTGTTTTGTTTGGAAGATACATGTTACCTGAATATCTGAGTTGATTTGGTAATGTGTATTATTTGAGAACGAATCAGAACCAATTCTTGATCAGAGGTAAGCTGATCGGAAAGGGACTGAGACGGATTTGTCTCATGTGATTGCTAACCCTTATGATAATCATATTAGCTCCTCGAAGAATCCCAGAACCAGGGAAGTATCTTGATTGATCAGATGGATGTGTCAGAAACTCCGATGGAAATACAGTTGAAGAGGTTTCAGTCATTGATACCGCCGATTCTGAGGGGTACTGAGACGACAGTTGATTGTGAGAATTGGCTGGATGATATAGAGATACTATTTGATTCACTTGAATACCTAAATGAACGTAGAGTTAAACTGATTGGACATCAGTTACAGGAAGTTGCAAGGAGTTGGTGGATTGCAACCAAAGGAGTCTTGGAACAGTATGGTACAGTGATTACGTGGAAGATCTTCAAAATTGAGTTCGGTAAAATGTTTTTCCCAAGTTCGTACCGTGAAGATAAGAGGGCAGAGTTAGAAAACTTGAAATAGGGTCAGCTAAGCATTGAAGAATATGTTGCTCAATTTTCTACCTTGCTACGTTTTGCACCTCACGTGGCTGAGAATGATGAGGCTGTGACCGATCAGTTTGTTAAGGGATTGAATCCTGAGATATTGACATTAGTAAATACAGGCCGACCCTATAGTTTTGTTGATGCTCTGAGTAGGGCCAAGAGAGCCGAAGCCAGTCTGACAAGACAGAAAGGAGCTTCGTTTGCGCCTCTAGCATTGAGACCATAGCAACCACCTCTCGGACCTGAGACTGGTAGTAGTAGTGGTGAAAAGAAAGACTATTTGAAAGCTCAAAAGAAGCAGTTTAAAAAGTTAGGCAGCAGTCTTTCTTGCTCCAGTAGTTCGAGTCAGAGTTATACCGGAGTGTATTACAGCACATGCGGAGGGATACATCCCACTGAGCAATGCCAAGGAGTATTTGGTAGTTGCCGTATCTGCCGAAAGTCGGGACATTTTGCGAGAGTATGTCAACAGAGAGGTTCCCGAAGATTCCAGGGAGTAGAGGCATCTGGTGGTAGTGACCGAGGAACAGATCCAGGATGCACTTGATGATGTAGTGACATGTATCTGTTCTTTTATGAATTTCCATATGTATTGGGGAGATTCTCGTACATCTTATTCATGATTCTGTATGAATTGCATTGACATATGCTTTATTCGGTTGGGTCTGTATATACTGTAGTATTGATTTCTTTATCTTTTGGGGGGAAAGATTGATATCAGTTAATTCTGTAAATATCGTATACTGCAGTGAAGTGAAAATGAGATTGATTTATACTGTGTTGTACTTGTGTTGTCTGATTTTGACTGCATTATTGATATTGATGTGTTGACAAGTACAGAACTATTGTAGATTCTTGCAAGGAGATGGTGAGATTCGGACCTGAAATGGCCGAAGAGTGAATTAATATACGGTAAGGATTTTCGATTTAAAATTTCTTTGATATCCATATTATCTATGATTCGATGATTACCGAAAGGAATGGAGTAATTCCTTATGTATTCAGTGGATTACTGAAACTAAGCGTATCATGGATTGATTTGCCAGAAGCAGGAGAATTGCTAAAGTCTTCCTAGCTGAGATTCCAGGTTTGTCTTATAACAGGGAGAGTGATTTCAGTCTTGATTTGATACCAGATACTGTTCTTATTGATTTCAGTTCAGTTATGGGCGGATGAATCCTGTGTTCAGAGGTATTCTGATGATTTTATGCTCGGTATATTCATGATATTTTTATTACTCACAGCATATGACCGATTGAATCGAATATTTTGTATTGAATATTCTGAGAACTGAGATTATGGTAGATAAGAACTGTTGAATTGTGAATCTGGCCTGAGACAGATTGTATTCAGAATATGTGACATCTGAATACGATATATCTGTTGAGCTGAGTACAGTGAAGCCGTGATCAGTGACTGGGAGTGATATCAGTGTCAGATATTGGTGGTTGTATGAATTTTGCAGGATATTATATATGATGGTTGTAGTAAATCTGCTTGAGAATTGTTATCTTCTAACTCAGTATTTGATATAGACTACATATCGTTGAAATTCTATATGGTGTGAGTCAAACCAAAGATGATTTCGGGAATTAAAGCAGTTCAGAAGTTTGATCAGAATGTTCAGAATGTTTAGACCTTGATTTAAATGATCTGAGTAAATGATCGATCAGAATATCAGGTATGTGATACTGTATGGCATATGAATAACTGATTTGTGGTGTCAGATGTGTTGGATTTGGAAACAACAGGTATGATCAGAAGTACGCCATCTTTGATTCACCAATTATTCTGATGATAGAAAAATGTATAATGATTTGAAGTGACTGATGTTAGGGAAACAGATGAGATCATTTGTGGCAAAGTTTATACTGAGATGTCTAAATTGGCCACTAATAGGAGAGAAAGAAAGGAACCAGGAGATTGGTTATATAAATTATTGATTTCTGAATAGAGATGGGAGTACATTTCTATGGATTTTGTGATGGAGCTATCGCAATAATTCCATGATTTTGATGTGACATGATTGTGATTGACAGATTTCTCAAATCTGTATATGTTATTCTGTACAGGAAGATGTACCGACATGATCAGACGACTGAGTTGTATGTCAGAAAAGTAGGCAAATTGCACTGAATGCCAAAGTTGATTTTATCATATCCCCGATTTTCGGATTATTTTGTACTTTTGGCAGAATATACAACAAGATCTTTCACCTATCGTTTATAGATCAACGGATAGTCGGAGCGAACTATCCTGATTCTGAAGAATATCCAGGAACTATAGTGCTGGATGTTAGCACTAGTTGACATGATTTACTATCACTTGTAAATTATCGTATAATGATAGTTATCAGATGGGTATCGAGATAGCATCATTCGAGGCATTGTACAGTGAAAACTGCAGATTTTCTTCGTATGAGGATTATATCTCGGTGATACCTGAGATTGGATTTGATAGGACCACGGATATAAAAAAAAAGAAATTTAAACTGATTCGGAAGAAAATAAAGACAGCACAGAATAAATAACTGAATATGTCAACGTCGGATGATGACTGTTTATATTTGAGGTTGAAGATTGATTTTGTTATACATTTCTTTCCTTGTCGGACATGCTATCGGATTTAATTACCTGTGATTTCGGGGACGAAATCGTATCTTAGGGGGGGAGAAATGTAAGGCCCGAGAATTTGATTACCGTAATATGAAATGATTTGGGGATAATCGATGTGATTATAGACGTAAAGGATTAGATTGAAAAAGACAAGAAAAGACACGCAAAGTAGGTGTGAGGGTGTGCCATTCGCGCACATGCGCGAGCCATGCGCGAATTGGGCAGAAGACCCCGCGCATATGCACGGCGTGAGGGCGCGCATATGCGTGAGGTGTCCAGTAGCCAAGGAGCTATAACAGAACATTGCGCGCACATGCGCGACGTGAGCCGCGCACATGCGCGAGGTAGAAAGAGAGTGGGCGCACATGCGCGGGGTGAAGTCGCGCATATGCGCGAGTGAGTGTGTGCATGAGACAGTAGGTCTCGTGCATATGCGCGAGCCGAGTGCGCGCATATGCGCGAGTTGATAAATTCAGAAGTGCCGGGCAGAAAGCAAGGCGCATATGCGCGGGCCTTGGGCGCGCATATGCGCGCGGCATGCAGAACAAAAATGACCCACTTTCCTTACATGCACGAGATGTATGTATATATATATATGTATATATCAATAATTCATTTCAGAATTCATAAGAAATCGAAGAAGCTTCAGAGAAAGGGTGAAAAATCCTTACGCCTTTATATCTCGATCCGTCCATTAGATTTTCAATCCGACTTCAGTACTGAGTTCCTATCGACGCAGGCTATAACTGGACGTAAGTTTTGTTACGTTTAGATATGATTTGAAATTATGGTATTGTCAGAATTGAATATGAATCCTATATAGTGTTTCTGATACAGTGGACATCGTATATTTAAAGTCAGATTGAAGAACAGACTGTTTATGTAATTGTTATGATTTTCAGAGTTGATTTGATTAAGATTCAATATCAGAGTGTATTGTTATTCAGATTATAAGTTCTACTGATACTGATGATGAGTTCTGGTATTATATCTTTGATGTTGAGATTGACGGGGATATCGAGACTGTATTGTTATACCGTCGAAACATCAGTAAATTGATATTTATCAGATTCAGAAGTGATTTCGAATATATTGTGATATCGTGGATATGGATTAGATTGTATCTTGATTCGATATTGATTAGATTATGTTTGATTTGAGTATTGATCAGAATAGATTTTGAATTGAGTTGCATATTGAGATTGTGCCTATGCGATATTGTATTTCAGATTGATATGGACAGATTTGACTTCGAGACTTCGACTTCGTCAGACCGCGAAGACAAAGGTATAAATTTATGTTGATGTGGGTTTGCACAACTCGAGTCCGATTGACTTGAGTTTCCCAAAATCACACACTTTACTTTATTGCTTCGATGTTTGCAATTGTATGAGGTTGATACCTTTGATTTATTGATTTATGTATTGAGTCATTAAGCGGATACGCCTGATTGTGAATGAGTAATCTTGTGACAGTAGTGCCGGATAGTGATGGAATCGTCACTGGTACATTGCACATTGTCACAGGATAGGATATTGGTGAAAATGCCAAATTCTGTGACGGTTAGGTCAAGACACCGGACGTTTGGCTATATCGAAGTTGATAGAATTGGAGTTTCTTCTATTACTGGTGTTCGATATGGAAAGAGCCAAAGTCCGTGAATAAGAACATACCACCACCCCGATCGGGAGTGTAGGTGGGTGTATGTTCTTATTCCGATCGGGATCCCTAGATTAGGACTGAGTCGAGTCTGAGTCTGAGAATCACGGAGAGTGATTCATTGCTTGATATTGAATTATGTTCCTGATGATGTTATATGTTTAAAATATAATTTAGTGTTGAGGTTGATTCATGTTTCGAATTATGATACATGCTACGAATATTTGATTCATGTTCTGATTTTGATACATGTTATGAATGCCTGTTATATGTTTTTATATTGTTCATATGATTGCATGTATACATGGTTTATACTAGGAATGTAATTCTCACCGGAGTTATCCGGCTGTTGTCTTGTTTGTATGTGTGCATGACAAGGTGGGACAGGATCAGGGTCAAAAAGAGAACGAAGCTGGACTAGATAGCGTGGAGATCCGGGCTCAGAAGTAAATTAGGAGTCAGCAGCACTGATATGTTGTTGAACCTAGTTGAATTATTGTAGAACAATACAGGACTTGTATGTTTATATTTAGTATGTAATTCAGATTGATTTACATAACGTTTCCGCTTTATATTTTTAAAAAAAAATTTAGACCCTTTTTATTATAATTGATTGATTAATTCTAAGAACGATTAAAAACTTTAATTAGCGTCCGGGTCCCCACAGTGCACCTCAAGTGCACGAATCCAAGCCTCAGCAGCAAATGGGTCGGTGGTGCCAGAAAATTCCTTCGGCGCTAGCCTCCGGAACTCATCATAGATATTGTGTTGTGGCCTAGGAGCCTGCGGAAACTACTGCTCAAAGAAACGAGCCTTGCCCTCCAGTGCACGCGTGGCAGAATCCCCAATAGGAAGCGGGGGTGCATTAACATGACGATCCTCAACATTCTCGGCTTGCCCATCGACAATAGGTGCCACTACAAGAATAAATGCTTATGGTGACATTCATAAATGTCATCATATTCAATATTTAGTGACATTTAAGTTTTAGTGACACCTCCAACAAATGTCGTCTATTCTAATGTCGTCTTAAACTTCCTGACATTTTTTAATGTCATTATAAGATGTTAATGACAACTTCATACGTGTTACTAATTATTCATATAACGACAATTTTAAATGTCAAGAAAATTCATGTTTTAAATACATTTATACATGTCTTGTTATTATAGTAATAATGACAAATTTATATGTTAGTTAAAATCATTTCTAATGAGAAATAAAAGTATTGTGTATGTTATTTATAGTGACAATAACAAATGTGGGAATATTTGGGTTGGATAAATATAGGAGGAGGAAAAAATAGGTAAAATAAATGTGAGAATAAAATAACATATTAGATTAGTTATCGTGACATTTTTAATTATGTCATTTTTTATATGGAGGGAAACAAATATTTTCCCTCCTCCAAAATTTATCCGACCCAAATATTCCCACATTTATTTATAGTGACAATTTTTAGTTTTTTAATGATTTTTTACGATGTGGGAACAATAATTGTTTCCCTCCATATAAATAATGACATCAATTAAAAATGTCAGAATAACTAATCTAATATGTTTTTTTTTTATTTTACACATTATTAATTTTTTACAAGTGTCATTATTAAGTATTTGTAACAACATTTAATTAAAAGTGTCTACAAAAAAGTGTCACAATAATCATTTATTGTTGTAGTGTGCGCGTCTAGGAGGCATTATATCTGAACGTTTTTCCAAATTCTAACGTAACCAACATGTATTTAAATTTAATTTTTCTAATCATGCAACATATATTAATCCATTTTAGCAATTCTAAGCAAATAAAACATATATTCTCATAAAGCTTTTAAACGTGTGACATAAACATATAATTAATGTAATCATACAGCTATCATCATAAAATTTATATAAAGCATTTAAACTTACAGATTTGAGGCTTCGACTGAGATTCCCGGCACTGATGGGGGCACAACCTTTTACAGGAACCTGGCTCAGATACCAACTGAAATGTCCACTACTCGTTTTTCTTAAAAAGTACTAAGAATTTTTTTTGAAACCTCACAAACTTCGGCCGATACATACATATAAAAAAATTTTTGACACCATTTTAAAAATAAATCTGTAACGTTTATTATTTTTAAAAATTGCAGAAATATTTTTTTTTAAGAAAGCTGACATTTTCGAAATAACATTTAAAATAATTGAAATTATTTGACAGTAAAAAAATATAGTGCAGTTTTAATTAACCAATCTCATCCAACATCATACTTAAACAAAAACGAGTAAAAATCTTAAAATCATCAACATATGAAAATGATCATCTCCTCTCAAATCTCATAATCATAATGCAGAAAACATGAGGTCCTCGGGTCGTGTCATTGCACCAAGTCTGCCTACTCAGAGTTCGGCACCTCCAGTCCCCTCATCCTAAGGCTCACCTGCATCACACATGCCTAGTGAGTCTAAAGACTCAACACACCTGTACTAGAAATAACAAGAACATATACATGGCACACAGCAGTGAAAAATATCATACTCAACATATCTTTCATGAACTTAAAAGCATGAACATAAACGTGTCATGTAAAATCATAACGTATCAAATCATGTCATCTCGTGTCATCATATACGTATACATTTTTATTTAGTTGAATTCAGTTCATTAGTTTTGAATTTCGTATCAGCTCTATCGATGGATCCATCTACATGTAACCACAGTATCGGGCGGCGGGGGACATTAGCGATAGCATTACCCATCCACTGAGCCCGGGCATCAGCTCATCATATCTCATGTAATCGTATACATATACATCGTCGGTCACAACTAATTCTCATCTTTCAAAAACATCATTATATTAGCCACTTAATAAAATATGCATATACGTAACTTTTTCTTAAAATCAAGTATGCACCGTATTTATCATAATTTCATAAAAATCATAAATGTGATGCATAAACATTTAAGACATGATAAAATGTGCTCAGGGCGCTGCAGAATCAAAATCTCACCCCAAAACTCAAAAATTACCGTTACCCCTAGACATCTAAAATTGACCCGAAACTTACCAAACTCCTTAAAATATCCCAAAATGTATTTAAAAGAATTCCTAGACGTAAAATCGAGCAAAATTTGTAACTTAACATATTCGTTTTAAAAACTTGGACCGAGGTCCCGGTTTTAACATGAATCGACTCGAAACTCAACCGAAATTTTCCCAACTTTTCATCATATCTTAAAAACACTAAAAAGGTCATAAAACCATTAAAACCAGACCCCAAAACTTTCGAAGAATGGGCCATCCTGCTGCTGGAAATTCGGTCTTTCCTAAATACACGTTCCCAGTACATTACTTCCATTCGACGCATCCTAGCCCGCCACCGATGAGACAAGCTACTAAACCACCTCACTAAGACCACTCTAAGACCCCTTTGGACCCAAAGAACTCACGGCACCAGCCCCATGTAGCTTGCACACCGAACACGCTCTCTAGGAACCAAGGCCCCCCCATCGCAACTCTCTAGCATCCTGCTCCTTCGTGCTGCTGTAGGGGCCCGACCAGCGGTGTTAGGGTCCTCCCAGGCCATGGTTCGGACCTACCAGACACAGGTCCATGGCTTGGAACCAACCCCTCACCGCCTACATACCTTCCACAGCCCGATCTCCCTAACCCTTACACGATAACTCGATCCCCACGCTTCCTCATACCCTCGGCCTATGCGGCACTAGCAGCCTAACCCACTTGAAATCTTGACATAGATGACTCCCTGATCCATTGATTTTGCAGCCCCCTTTACACATGAAACAAGAAACGTGAGTGATTAAAAAAAAACTTTAAGAAAACCATCAACCAAAACGTGCGAACTTCAAACGGTTGCTGGATCGAGACTTTTACATAAGATTAACATGAAACAGGAGGTATATGGCATATGAGATGCAAAAACAAAAGTATGTGGCCAGCCTGATGATTTTTCACGCAAGGAGATCGAAGATCGACGTCGGGAGAGCGCCGAGGAATTTCTCTTCGCAAAAAATGTGATTGCCGAAGCTTTGCTAATGAAATTTAGCTGAAAACCGAGAGGTTTTGATAGGGTAAGGGAAGATGTCGGCTATTGAGTGGTGATTAGGTTTAGTGGAAGATTAAGTGTTAATTAAATAATAGAATAAACTCTAATGGGCCAATAATTATCATTTAAAGGTTTAACAAAAGTTTAAGCCCAATAAGCTTAAAATTAGTACCATTATGTCCAAACAAAATCCCGAAAAATATTTTGTGTTGGAAAGTTTTTGAAAATATTAACCGAACCCTCAAAACGTCCTCCGTTTCTATAAAATTTGCATATCGTTAAAAATAAAATTCTGCGGGTAAAAGTACCCAATAAAATCCCATTTTGAAAAATACACTTAAAAACACCTTATAATAATTAATAAAAATTAATCATGTAATTAAAATAATTTTACTGAAAATTCTCCGGTCTCCGTTCCTCGTTCGAGTATGTAATGCAACTTAAAAATCTTTAATGCATGAACCTTTAAAATTCATGAATTAAATTCTATCATACATGAATTATGCATAAAATGCATAAAAATAATTAAACACAAATTAATGAAATAAACATGCATTTAATGATTTAAAACAATTAAATAAAATAACAAAGATATTTAATAACTTACATGCATGTGGTTCACGTGGACCTTCAAATTTTCGGGACGTTATAATCTAATCCCCTTGAATTGAATTTTGTCCCCGAAATTCTCTTATCCTCGATGAACAAAAAGTTTAGACTCTTAAATCTAGTATCCCAATAACCACGCTTCCGCTGCACTACTCTGGTAAAATAAGTGATAAGTTGTCCTTACGTCTCCTCAATCCTAATTAAATTTGCCTATCAAAATCCTCGTCTGTGAATCACAACTTAAAACGACTTATGGTGACTTAGTTCTATTTTTCTATGTCCTCAGATTTCTGACTTTTTCGCAATTCCTCATACTAGAAATGGATGTCCAAACTTAGTGCACCTTATTTTTTTCTTATACTATACCCATAATGTCCAGCGTCCTATTACATTGTCCTATATGCTGTTCAACTTAAGAAATCTTAGCCCAAAAATTTACTGACCGACTTCTATCATCGGTGATACACTTAAAAGTTAAACATTATCTCAACTCCATAACAAAATTAGCCTAAGATCCTTGAATCGAATCTTTATCTTATGGCATTAAACTTACGTAACGTAACTATTTACAAGTATATCCCAAATATAAAATTGTTGCAAATCTTAAATTCGAGTAACGTTAATCCATAAAACCCAAGATATGCAATATCGATCTTTTAACTTAATAATAAAACCATTCTAGTATCAATTACGTTCTTAGACTATTTCTTTCTCAATTACAATATAGTTGAGGCCTACGACTCTTGAATTTTCCTCATTGAAACGAATATCGCATTCTGATGTTTTCTTAATTCTTAATTAATTCTGGCGTATAAAACTTAATAAGTTATCCCATGGTAGCCTTAGACTAACTCTAATAAATCAACTTTGCTTATAGTCCAAAGAGTTCTAGAATCTCCATATCACGGTTTTAGATTTCTTACTCGGTAAAATTCTTAACATTCGTTTCTTAGTAACATATGCTAAACACAACTAATTCTCTTTTGTTTTTATTTCACCTAAAATTTTTGTATGAACGCCCATCTCATAAACTTAAAAATTCAAGCTTACGCAACATAAGTATTATTAGATAGTATAACTCCAATACGTAAATCCGCTTAGTTCCAAGTTTGTTAATGACTTTCAAAATTTCTCAAGACAAGGTGTCTATCTCACCTGTTACATGCGTCGTCTATCAAATGACCTCATCATCCATCATCCCCAACTTTCTAAAAAATTTAAATTCCCACAAGGTATAATCTTAATCGTTAAGATCATGACTAAAATGACACATCAAACTTAAGTTCCCAAAAATTTGCTAACTCAATGTCTACTCTTATAACTTAGCTAACCGATCAACTTTACGTCAAATCGTCATCACCCTGAATTCTTAATTTGCCGCAACATTAATTCACCAACTCTTAAATTTTCAAGCCCAATGTTGATTTACCCTACGATTCCCTTGATTATCATTCCTTATAACATTATAACCCAGATACTTCAAGGTTCTAATGATTCCTTCAATCTTAAATCATTGAAAATTCCTATCACGTAAACTATTCGATTATCACCTACTACTAGACTAGTCCTCAACTTTCTTAAAATTTGCAAAATTAATTCTTAATTTCCTCAAAAATTATCCAATTTTTCCTTAATCTCGAGGTCCAACAATTACCCATAAGTTCTTGGTGTTCCTAATTCCACTTTATAGGTTTCCCGTAGCATAAAGTTCAATAATTTTAAGCTTATTAGACCCAAATTCAATCCCCATAACCTCAAAAAACTACTGATTTAACCCAAGTGTTCCTCAAGAGTTCGAATTTAATCATCAAAAATTCAGAATTGGCAATTTGGCCCTTAAAGTTCCCGAAAATTACATTTTGGCCCTACAACTCTTCGATATTTGCATTTTTGTCCCCAAAAAATTTTTCGCTTTTTGTCCCATTAAACCTTAAAAATTCTCGGAACTCAGAATTTAATCTCAAACTTCGGTAATTTCGAAAATAGTTCCATAGAATTTTATTTTTGCACTTAGGTCCTCAAATTATTGGTTATTACAATTAAGGTCCTTAAAGTTCTCAATTCGTGCAATTCAATCTTTAAATCCAACTAGGTAGTGCATGCATCCTAAAAAAATTCTATGTTTTTAAACTTCCAAAGATCGTCGTAGTCTTCGAATCGTTAATCCTTACATGAAATCCTAAAAATTTAATTCTACTAGTAACCATGAACCATCACTATTTTTCTTATAAGACCTACATGCCCTAAAATCATTCATAATCTTCAAGATTTACTTAAGATCCAAAAAGTAGAACATCAGTACTACTAACCAAAAATCAGTATAGAAAAATCATTTCCAACCTTCAAAATTCTTATTCATGTCCAATTCCACCACAAAGCCAGCATGCATGAAAATCATATAATTTTTCATTTCATGTCGAAACATGCATAAAAATTTTAAAGCATCTAATCTCAAAACATAACGACAAATAAAAACATGTCCCGTAAACGTATATCATGTAAACATGCAGGTGATAGCACTAAAAACATTACATTTAAACTTACGGACTTGAGGCTTGAAGACTGAGCGGCAGAAGCGGGCATTGGCACAACTCTATACAGGACCATTGCTCTGATACCAACTGTAACGTTTACTATTTTTAAAAAATTCTGAAATATATATTTTTTTAAAAAATTCTGAAATATATATTTTTTTTAAAAAAGCTCACATTTTCAAAATAACATATAAAATAATCGTAATTATTTGACAGTAAAAAAAATATAATGCAGTTTGAATTAACCAAACTCATCCAACATCATACTTAAACAAAAACGTGTCAAAATCTTAAAATCATCAATGTATGAAAATGTTCATCTCCTCTCAAATCTCATAATCATAATACGGAAAACATGAGGTTCTCGGGTCGTGTAACCGCACCAGGTTTGCCAACTCAAAGTTCGGCACCTCCAATCCCCTCATCCTCAGGCTCACCTGCATCACATACGCCTAGTGAGTCTAAAGACTCAACACACATGTATAAGGAATAACAAGTACATATACATGGCATACAGTAGTGAAAAATATTGTACTCAACATATCTTTCATGAACTTAAAAACATGAACATAAACGTGTCGTGTAAAATCATAACGTGTCAAATCATGTCATCATATACGTATACATTTTCATTTAGTTGAATTCAGTTCATTAGTTGTGACTTTCGTATCAGCCCTATCGATGGATACATCTACATGTAACCACAGTATCGGAAGGCGGGGGACATCAGCGACAGCATTACCTATCCATTGAGCCCGGGCCTCAGCTCATCATATCTCATGTCATCATATACATATACATCGTCGGTCACAACTAATTCTCATCTTTCAAAAACATCATCATATTAGCCACTTAATAAAAACATGCATATACGTACCTTTTTCCTTAAAACCAAGCATGCACCGTATTTATCATAATTTCATAAAAATCATAAATGTGATGCATAAACGTTTAAAAAATCATAAAATGTGCTCAGGGCGCTGACAGGATCAAAATTTCACCTCGGGTGCAAAATGACCATTTTGCCCCTAGAAACTCAAAAATTACCGTTTTACCCCTAGATCTATAAAATTGACCCGAAGCTTACCAAAATCCTTAAAAAGTCTCAAAACATATTTAAAAGCATTCCTAGACGTAAACTCGAGCAAAATTCGTAACTTGACAGATTCGTTTTAAAAACTTGGAACGAGGTTCTGGTTTTAACCTGAATCGACTCGAAACTCAACCAAATTTTTTTCAACTTTTCATTATATCTTAAAAACACTAAAAAGGTCCAAAAACAAATAAAACCAAACCCCAAAACTTTAAAAGAATGGGCCATCCTGCTGCTGGAAATTCGCTCTTTCCTAAATACATGTTCCTAGTACATTACTTCCATTCTACGCATCCTAGCCCACAACCGATGAGACCACCTACTAAACCAACTCACTAAGGCCACTCTAAGACCCCTCTAGACCCAAAGAACTCACGGCACCAGCCCCATGTAGCCTGCACACCGAACACGCTCTCTTGGAACCAAAGCCCCCCAATCGCAACTCTCTCGCGTGCAGCTCCTTCGTGCTGCTGTAGGGGCCCGACCAGCGGTGTTAGGGTCCTCCCAGGCCATGGTTTGTACCTACAAGAGACAGGTCCAAGGCCTGGAATCAACCCCTAACCGCCTAACTACCTTCCACAGCTCGATCTCTCTAACCCTTATACGATAACTCGATCCCCACGATTCCTCATTCCCTCGGCCTATGCGGCTCTAGCAGCCTAAGCCACTGGAAATCTTGACATAGATGACTCTCTGATCCACCGATTTTGCAGCCCCCTTTACAAATGAAACAAGAAACGTGAGTGATTAAAAAAACTTTAAGAAAACCATCAACCAAAACGTGCGAACTTCAAACGGTTGCTGGATCGAGACTTTTACATAAGATTAACATGCAAAAGCAGGTATATGGCGTATGAGATGCAAAAACGAAAGTATGTGGCATGCCTGATGATTTTTCACGCAAGGACATCGAAGATCGACGTCGGGAGAGCGCCGGGGAATTTCTCTTCGCAAGAAATGTGATTGCTGAAGCTTTGCTGATGAAAGGTTGAAAACCGAGAGGGTTTGATAGGAGAGGGGAAGGTGTCGGCTATTGAGTGGTGATTAGGTTTAGTGGAAGATTAGGTGTTAATTAAATAATAGAATAAACTCAAATGGACCAATAAATATAATTTAAAAGTTTAACAAAAGTTTTAAGCCCAATAAGCTTAAAAGTAGGCCTATTAAGTTCAAACACAATCCCGAAAAATATTTCGTGTTGGAAAGTTCTTGAAAATATTAACTGAACCCTCAAAACATCCTCTGTTTCTATAAAATTTGCGTACCGTAAAAAAAAATTATGCGGGTCAAAATACCCAATACAATTTAATTTTGAAAAATACACTTAAAAACACCTTATATTAATTAATAAAAATTAATCAAGTAATTAAAATAATTTTTCTGAAAATTCTTTGTGCTTCGTTCCTCGTTCGAGAGTCTAATGCAGTTTAAAAATCTTTAATGCATGAGCCTTTAAAATTTCATGAATTATATTCTATCATGCATGAATTATGGAGAAAATGCATAAAATAATTAAACACAAATTAATGACATAAACATGCATTTAATGCTTTAAAACAATTAAATAAATACCAAAGAAATTTAATAACTTGCATGCATGTGGTTCACGTGGACCTTCAAATTTTCGGAACGTTACAAAATCAACCAACTATAATTGAAATTCAAAGGAAATAGTTTAAAAACACAAAATCGTCAAACGTTTGCAAATCCTAACTTAGCAATAAAGCTACATCTAATAACCTCTCAAAAACAACTCAAAAGCATAAATAAAAAGTCGTAAAAATCTTTAACATAAACTTAAAATCATAAGTCATAATCATAATGCGGAAAATCTAGCGCTGGTCCTCGGGTTATGTGCACCTTCAGTCCAGTAAAATCAACCATCAAGATCTCCACTAGCATCAAAATCATACTCACCTGTATCGATCACACCTAGTGAGTCTAAAGACTCAACACACCATATTCTTGATAGCAAATAATACGTATACAGATCACATGAAACAGTGAAAATACTTTTACTTAAAATAACAATCATAATCATGCATAAACTTAAACATTTTCATATCATCATAAACATATTCATATTCATCATAAACATATATGTATTCCTTTTCGTTGAACTCAGATCGTTAATTGTGACTTTCATATTCGTATTGGGGGTCGATGGATCCATCTACATGTAACTACAGTACTGGGCTGCGGGGACATCAGCGACACTCTCACCCGTCAACTGAACCTTGGCCTTACGTATTCACATATCATCGTATTCGTATTCGTACTAGTCACAATTACTTCACTTCCTTCATCATTTCATATTTTCATCACTTTATAAAATTCATGTATATAATAATCATTTTCTTTTAAATCAAGCATCCAACATATCTTTTAACGTCAACCTTTTATCATCAAATCCACAAACATTTAAAATAAACATTTTAACATATAAAACAGCATTCAGAGCACAGTCATGACGTTTACTATTTTCTAGGTGTAAAATGACTGTTTTACCCCTAGAAGTAAAATTTCTCGATTTTGCCTTTTTCTTATTTTCATTGACCCTAGAACATCCCAAATAATTATTTAAGTTTAAATTAAATTTCTCATATTTTTATTTAGCTTAAATTCTAGGCTTTCTAATTATTCTTTAGTTATTAATTCTTAATTTGTTTTAATCCCGTATTAAATTTGAACTCAAATATAAAATTTCCAAACATTATTATAGACTTTTTATATTTAATTAGCCCTCGTGAAGCATGATTCGAGCCCCGGTGAATCATATTTCAAACCCTAACCATAAAAACCATAATTCTCGAACCACCTAAGCTAAACCTTCGAACCATCTCACGGTTTCATCGAGCCAAGCCCGAGCAACCTATAGCCATCTTCAAAAAAGACCTCCCCTGGACCCTACTGAACCCACTAGACCCCTAGGACTCGACCCTAGCCCAAGCCAAAGCCTCCTACACTAGCAGCATGCAGCGGTCAAGTATCCTAGAACCACTAAGACTCTTCGAAATCTGGCAGGAATCTAACCATCGAGCCAGCCCCTGACCCATACCCTCGTGTAGCCTCTAAGATTCCTAGAGACCTAGCGTAGCCTAGCCTTAACCACCCTGGCCGAGCAAACCCACCATGCGCACAGCAGCTGCTCTCGACAAGTCGCGAGTAGAGCCTTGCTTGCTAGGACACCTTCCCAGCCACTGTGCTCGAGTCCCAGCATTGCTAGGACTCCTCTCCTGATCCAACCATGTCCTAACCTAGCCCTGATCATGCCAAAGACAAGCCATGCACCATGGTTTCCTTCAACCGAGCCTTAAGACACAAACATGCAATATTAGGTTCCATCTTGTTCTAGCTTCGTCTGCAGCTTTTCATGTGCATCTTAGTACTCTTTTCTCATGTAAAAACAACCCATATACATTCCCTAATCATGGCAGCCCCTTCATGTAAACAGATCTACAGTTTACATGATCTCAAGTTTTGTATAAAAAATCACACTTTAAAACCCATGTTTTGCATAAAAACGACAATAATAAAAGGGAAACTTGTTTTTCATGCAAACCATAATTAAATACATATTAGGGTGTGATAGATGAGAAAATGAAGAATTATGTCGTGCCTTTGTGTTGGAAACTATTTCGGATGTTTGACAAACTGAGCGTTTAAAATATTAAACCAACTAATCAAGAAGATTGATAGAAACTGATCTAAAATACGCAAACCATCGGTTGCCAGAAACTGAAGGATTATATGCAGATTTTCGAAGGCAACTGAACTACGAAGCTAACTAACTTATTAGGCTATACCTCGAGCTTTCAAGCACAAACAGTAATACTTTATCTTGAAGAGATCAGTTGTGCTATATTATTTCAATTCTATTGAGTACTTTAAACAAGTTTGTAACTAAGAGTTTCAGTTTGACATTGTTAAGTCTAAAACTGAATTGGGTCTGTACAACTGTTTATTCGATCAAAGTCTTTTAGTGTATATCATATCCTTGAGATAGAAGGGGTGATGTAGGAGTGTTTGATATTTTCGAATATCCATAAAATCTTGTGTCTTCTTATTTCAGTTTTTATTTCATATATCAGTCAGTTTGTTTCCGCGCATTCTTTTTTAGCTGATTGATATTGACCTACAAGATTCCCAAGTATAGTTTATCAATAAATTGACTCATAAATCGAGAAAAGGTTTTGAAAATTGTAAATTTTTATTCGACCCCCCATTCTAAACATTTTCCACCTTTAACCGAACCTATCAAGTGGTATCAGAGCGGTTGAATCTGGTTCCTGAATATTTCTATATAAAAACTGATCAACATGTCTTCATTCAAAAAAATTCCAATGTTCTCCAGAGAAGATTTTGATGATTGGAAAATCATAATGCAGGCTCATCTAGCTGCACAAGGCGATGACATGTGGTACGCTATTACAGATGGACCCATGAAAATATTGAAGGAAAACACTGTTGTTGCCATAACTGATGGGGCACCACATCGTATTGAAAAATCCGAGATGAATGGACAGCTGAAGACAAGAGAAAAGCCAACTTGGACAACGTGGCTAAAGACATCTTATACAAAACGTTGGATAAAGTCACTTTCAGCAAGATAAAAATGTGCAAAACTGCCAAGAAAATTTCGGAGAAGCTGATTCAGCTCTGCGAAGGCAATGAGCAAACCAAGGAGAATAAGCTATCTGCTGCTGTTCAAAAGTTTCACAATATCAAGATGTAGATTAGAGAATCCATGCATGAATATGATGAAAGGATCAGCAGCATAGTAAACGAACAGAATGCACTCAGAAAGGTGTATTCAAATAAAGAGGTATCACTGAAAGTAGTCAGAGGTCTTATCAAGGAATGGGACGTTAAGACCATGGCAATGCGAAAATCAAAGGACCTGAACATGGTCGAACTTCATGATTTATTTGCTGATTTAAAAGCCTACGAGTTTGAGTTGCAAACTAGAGAAGGGGAACTTCTACACCAGCTGCTACAACTGCCCTAATTGCTGTCAAAATGGAACCAACTCGTTCGGTTGATAAATCTGCTGATCAGTTAAGCAATGATGTAATGTCATTGTTTCTCAAAATATTTGGAAGATTTATGAGAAGAAATCAAGGAAGCTTCCAAAGACAATATCAGAGAAATAACTCCAAAGTGTAACTTAATGCTTGCTAAAACTGTTGTAAAACTGGTCATTTCATTGCTGAATGTCCCAAGCCTAAGAAGGGCAGTCGAGGCTCACCTGAAAAGGGAAAGAAATCCTATGAGCACAAGAGAAGATTGAAAGATGACAAGAAATCTTATAGAAAGAAGCATGAGCTGCTTCTAGCTAAGGAAAACAAGTCAAATTGGGCAGAATCAGACAGTGATGATTCAGATGCTGAGAGATTCAGCTGCTCCAGTGATGATGAAGAGGTCAAGTGTCTGATGGCGGATGACAAAGAACTAGAGTCAACCAATCAACAGGTATTTGATTTTAGCTCAACTGATTTCACACGAGATGAACTCATTTATACACTTCATGACATGGTTAATGAGTATCATAAGCTTTCCTTATCGTTTGAGAAGGCCAGAGCAAAGCAAACTGATCTCGAAGACGATAAAACTGAAACTGATGAATCAGTTGATTTGTTGAGTCTTAAACAGGAGATTGCTGAGTTGAATGCTGAAAGAAGCAATAATAAATCTATGATTCAACAGTTAATGCTTGAGAATTCAAAGCAAACTGAGCTTATTAAGGCATGGAAAAAATCATCTATTGCAATAGCTGAAATACAATATAAGCAAAAATCAGTTAGTGATAAAACTGGTTTATTGTTCAGTAACCAAGATGAAGCTTCCACCAGTGATACTCAGCAAAAACTGAACATGAACAAAGGGAAATACATTCACTTTGTAAAATCAGTTGTGATACAAGAACAACCAGAGCCAAGTAAACCAGTTATACAGCATATTGAAAATAACAACAAGGCTAGAAGGTATGGTATTGGTTATAGTCCAAAAATTTCAACTGACCCACAAAGTCAGTCATCAAAAAGGTTCAGCAATAAATACCTGAACTATTCAAATGGCTATTCCAATTACTATAACAGCAAGCCAGTTCAGAAAAGATATCGGCTCAACAACCAGTTGAAGAAGGCTAAAACTCATATTGCATCATCTGCACACTACACATGAAGTACACACAAGCCGAGAAAAACTGTAAAGTCCAAAAATCAATACACGTAAAACTCAAGTATTTATTTAATCGTTAAATTATTTATTTAAGTTTAAAATGATTATAGAGATGCGTGATTTATTTAAATGTATTATTTTAAATTATTTATATTTATGTGATGCACGTTAAAATGTTTTCTCGAGTTTCATGTTCCATGCGATTATTCGATGCAGGATCGAGGAAAAGAAACCAGCGACGATTTTTGGCGATTTTAAAATGTGGTATTTTATTTTAGGTTAGGACTGGGGCATTTTAAATGATTTATTTAGTTATAAGAATTTTAAAGCCTAATTTATTTAATTAGTGATTTTAGGATTTTAAAAACTTTTAAAGTTTATCAATTGTGCATTTTATTTTAAATTAGAAGATTTTAGTAAAGTGGTTATTAGTTTAACATTTTGATTAACTTGTTAATTGGGTTAGTATTTTTAATTAGCTAATTAAGCAATTTATATATCCTTAATTATACTAAAACTCATGCACACAAACACATTTACACACACCTCACACCCGAGACACACACACATATTTAATTTGCCTTTTTTATTTTTTTTAGAGAAGAAAACCTAGGGTTCATAGGTCAAGAACAGCCGCCCCCTCCCTCTCTAATTTTCCAGCAATCCTTCGTTGATATTTAGCTTAGAAATCGCATCAAAGTTCGTCCCAGATCAACCATCGCACCATTTCCGCTTCGATATCGTCGTATCGTGAGTTTTAAAAATCAAAAGGCATGTATAATCTAATGTTTCTGCATCGATCTCGTTATATTATGTGTTGTGATGTTTATTATGCGTAAAAATCTATGTATGTTGTGCAAAGTTTGAACTACAATTGGTTGGATCGATTTCTGAAATGATTTTAGCTCTAAAAACCCGAATCCTGCTTTCATTTCATGTACTGTGCATTTTCGGTTGCTTATCTAGAAAAACTTTCAACATATAAAACCTATTACTTTTTGATTACCTTCGATTGACATTAAAACGAATAATTTTTGGATAACAAACGAGTGATTTATGATCATTTTCGTGGGACAGCTCAAACTACGATTTTAAGAAAATGTGTTCTTGATGTGTTCTTGAAGTTATTTGTTGCAGGCTTCGTTGGGAACCGTCGGGTGATCGTTGCTGCGTTTAGGTATATGGAGTATGATGTTGGGATGAGTTTTGATGCTTCGTTTTGTGTCGATAGTCCTTGGTAGCATTAGAATTCGTAGGAAGCATTTTGTGTCAAAATTTGAGTTTATGGGTTTTATTGCGTTGCGTGTGGTACGTCATTTCTTGGGGACGTTTGGGGCGTTATTATGGAGTTGAGTCAGTGTCATGGCGTCCTAGGATGAGTCTCGATGGATTGCTTCATGATTCATATGATTTATTTAGGAGTATTAAGCTTCAAATCATGGAGTCCAGTTCACTCGGTGCCAGAGAGGTAACTTCTTACCGCTCGAGCGCCACTCTTTCTATCCGTGGCCAGAAGACCTAGCGCTCGAGCGGTAAGTTATTACCGCCCGAGCGCGGGGCCAGATGGAGGAAGGTTTGATTTTCATTTAGTTTCAGGTTTCAATAGTGAGTCAATCTCTTTTATTTGTTTCGGAAATGTTCACGCATCATTTTAGAGTTTGTTTCGGGGTTTGATGTCATGGTTTAGTACGTTTAAATGAGGTCAAGCCCCGAGTGCTCTAGAACGTCATAAGCCATTTATTTACTTCGGGGTTGAGTACGAGTAGTATGTCTAAGTTTTGAAAGCTAAGCATTTGATAATGTGTTAGTATGTGCAGCAGTCGCCCCAAACGAGATCCAAAAAATCCCTCAACTCCGTGCATGTAACGCTCCAGATTCGACGACTGTCCTCACTGTACCAAGACGAGTCTTTCAAGCGTGCTTATGTCCTCACTCACACGCAAACTTTCCAGGAGTTCACCCATCCCAAAATTTCCCCAAGTCAAGCACGCTTAACTTTGAAGTTCTTATGTGATGAACTACCGAAAAGAAGATGCACCTTCGTGATACGAGTAGTACCAATCAAATCTTTTAAGCCCTCTTCAACTGTACAGTCCATTACATTGAACAGTCTTGGAATCCCTCTCATTCCGGTGTGGGATCGATTCATTCATGTTCCCCCCACCTAGAATCCTGCCAGGAGCCGCTCATTGTCCGTGCAACCTCATGGCACCGGCGATCACCCCCCGCCCTCTTCGGCCCCGGGCCTCACATGTCCACCAGCTTCCGCTTGGTTCGTCCCCGAACCACACCGTACTAAGAGAGGTCGGCTCTGATACCATCTGTAATGCCCCAGATTAGACGACTGTCCTCACTGTATCAAGACGAGTCTTTCCAGCGTGCTTATGTCCTCACTCACACGCACCCTAGAAAATTTCCCAGGAGGACACCCATCCCAAAATTGCCCCAAGTCAAGCATGCTTAACTTTGGAGTTCTTAATGATGAGCTACCGAAAAGAAAATGCACCTTCGTGATATAAGTAGTACATATCAAATCTTTTAAGCCCTCTTCAACCGTGCAGTCCATTATATTGAACAGTCTCGGAATCCCTCTCCTTCCGGTGTAAGATCGGTTCATTCATGTTCCCTCCACCTAGAAGCCTGCCAGGAGCCGCTCATTATCCGTGCAACCTCATGGCACCGGCGATCACCCCCCGCCCTCTTCGGCCCCGGGCCTCACAATGCAAGTATGTTCAAAATGCAAAATGAGAAAATATTTTATTTTTGAGGTATGCTAAATGTCTTGTGACCAATTATGAACGGGTTTGGAAGCCGGTGAATGTGGCCGGTGACCTCTCCACCCAGGTAAAGCATGACCGGGTGTAGATCAAGATTGAAAAGCGATAAAGCTTGACCAGGGACCAATCCACTTGGTAAAGCATGACCGAAGATCTCATATATGTGGTAGTGGACATCCCTGCTAGCCCATTACTGTGGTTTAGTCTGATCAGGCACATTTATGTATGAGTCACTTGATTTGAAATATATCTCTATGCAAAATGATGAAGTTTATGCATGTCAAGTATGTATGATGCAAATATATTTATGAAGAGTTTTATGATGATGGCACGTCTATGTTTATGTTATTAACTTCAAGTTTCAAGTATGTACGCTATACTTTAAAGATGCATGTGGTTTTATTACTTATTATTTGTTATCTCCAGTTTATACTTGTTGAGTCTTTAGACTCACTAGATTTGATTGATGCAGGTGAGGACGAGTATGTGGAGACGAAGGGTGAGGACCAATAAGCCGGCTTGGACTGCGCAGGAGGCTAAACCCGAGGACCGCCAAAGTTTTAAGATTTTATGCATGATGATTTTAATAATCTAACTTTTACGAGATTTCTTCACGCTGTTTGAACAAGTATTTTTTTTAGAAAACTTTATTTGTGATCTCTTTATTGCAATATTTTGGATGAACATTTTATTTTAATCAAAATTTGAAGGTATATTTCATATCTAAGAAAATTTTTATTTTTCCGTAAATTTTAAATAGTTTAAAAGTACAGTACTTTACAAAAACCATCTGGAACACATCAACTGGAAAGTCAGTTAGATTAGTCCAAGTTTGGGTTCCCAAAGGACTAAGAAGTTTAGGAGCCAAATAGTTTTGGGTACCAAAATTATATATTGTGTGTGATTGCAGGCAATAGGTGCAAAAAAAAAAGAATCAACCTGGTATCTGAACAGTGGATGCTCGCGTCATATGACAGGGGATGCAGTTTTCTATCCCAACTGATCAAATACACTAGTCCAAACATCAGTTTTAAAGACAACTCCAAAGGTAAAACTGTGGGTAAGAGTAAGCTTATCCATGTTAACTTTACTATTAAAGATGTGTTACTAGGTGAGAATTTGAAGTATAACTTGATTAGCTTCAGTCAGTTATGCGACAATAAATTATCAGTTCAGTTCGACAGACATACTTGTTCAGTTAGAGACTCAACTGATGAGGTCATCCTAACTGGCAATCGTTGTGGGAATACTTATAAAGTCAGTTGTACTGATCAACCTAAGGCACCAGTTTGTTTTATAGCTTCAAAATCTTCTAAAAACTGATTGTGACATAAAAGGTTGAACCACCTAAACTTTAAATTCATTGCCTATCTTAGTAACCATGATCTTGTAACTAGTTTGCCCAAAATAGATTTTTCAAAACATAAAATTTGTTCAGCATGTCAGTTTGAGAAGCAAGTAAGATCTACATTTAAAAACAAAGGTTGTAAATTATCTTCTCGATGCTTAGAACTGCTACATGTGGATCTTTTTGTTCCTATACCAGTAATGAGTTTAGGGGGAATGAAATACACCTTAGTAGTCGTGGATGATTTTTCAAGATTTACTTGGGTTATCTTTCTTAAATCCAAAGACCAAATTGCTGCACAAATGATTAAGCTTTTCAAAATATTATTAAATGAAAAATCAGTTGGGATTGATCGAATAAGGTCTGATCGAGGGACTGAATTCATCAATCAAAATCTTTCACAATTTTTTTTTCGAAAATACTGGGATCAAGCATGAGTTCTCCGCAGCAAGAACTCCTCAGCAAAATAGTGTAGCTGAGAGAAGGAATCGGACCCTTAAAGAAGCTGCTAGAACAATGCTTGCTGATTCTGGTATTTATCAATGGTTTTGGGCAGAAGTAGTAAACACTGCATGTTACACTCAGAACAGACAAATGACTAATAAGAATCATTTGAAAACACCTTACACTACAAGAAAAATGATTTTTCGCAGCACGTCATCAACACTGTGCATTAAAAGCACGCTGCGAATATTACTTTTAACGGCGTGAACCATATGTGCGCTGTTAATATTGTTTCGCTTGACAGAAATAACGGCGTGCATTAAAAGCACGTTGCGGATAGTAATATCCGCAGCGTGCATTTATGTGTGTTGTTAATAAATAATATAAACGACAGTGTGCGGTTAAATGTGAGCTTTTAATAACCTATGCAATTATACTTGTATTACACAACACAATACGAGAGAGAGTGAAACCCCAAATTCCATCTCTTAACCCTTCTCCTACTCCCGTCAGTGTTCTGCGTCCAGACTCCAACCACCGCTGCGTGCTGTCACGCCACCGGAGATCGGAGCGCAGTAGCTACCAACCTTGTTCCCCTAACCTTGCGCCTCCTTCCCTGCCTCAGATTGGAAGAACTAGCGCGAGTGGGAGCCCTGTTTCAGTCTTTTTCCGTGTGCGAGTTTTTCCTCCGTTTTTTGTGAGTGTGTGTCTCGATTTCTTTGTTATTTAGTGGTTTGTTGTTGAGAAGTCGAAGCCCTAATGTTTTCCCTGTTATCCCTGCGATTTCCAGCCACTATTAGCTCTGTCCAGTCACGATTCTGGCGAGTTTTCCTGCGAGATACAACCTTTGCACCATCTTGAGACCACTACTGCCCATTCAACTTCGATTCTTGGTACATTTTAGCTTGATTTCCAGTCTATAGTTCAGGTATACAAGCCGTTTGGATTCGAATTTTTTTACAATCCGATTTAACTGTTTTCTTTGCATTAGTAGCATAATATTAACGCATTGTTGGCTTATTATATGTCCAGCTAGTATCCGAAAATTTTATGGGAATATTTGTGGGAAAGGTGCGATTTTGGGGGAAAAACATATGTAACTGAGAAATAAACTACTTCAGAGGCTAACTTTCACTCCATCTTCCAGTGGAGAAGCAAATGAGATCCAAATTATTAATAAAGCACAATGTTATGTCTTCTGACTTCTAGAATTGCAAAAAATTGCTATCAATCATTGTTTTGTTGTGAAATAAGTACTGTTGTTCTTCCCATTTGATGATGAATCTGATTCGTTTTAATCTGAATTGTTTGCTCATACTCTAGGCTATCATCTTTTGTCTTTTAGGCCATTCTTCAATTTTTCCTTGCCTTAGAACATTTTCTCGCTCATGTTTGAGCCGGTAAGGTAAAATTCACCTTCTTCTCTTGGCAAAATAAATATAAAAATGTAGGGATATTGCTTATGCATCTGTCCTATACTCATACTATATGAGCTGTGTGCTATATTGAATGGATATCCAATGCAAAAGTAGACAGAAAGAGTGGAAAATTTAATATTGGTAAACATGAGATTAACTGAACTCGACCTCCTGGTTTTCTAATCCTCATTTTATCTGCTCCAGGTTTGAGTCGCATTTAGATTTACCTAGAATTAGTTCTGGATGCCCCCTATTGTTATGTTGATAAATATACGTTGTTTGTTCATGCTTGAGTTCCTGATAAATTAGATGACCCCAGTTTTTTCGTCATCGGAATATGTTTCTAACTTCATGAATGTGTGATAGGAGCACGATTTCGTTGTATTTCAGAGTTAGATGTTCATATTGTGACGGCTGACTTAGGACAGGTGCACAATTATACGACGTTAGCTGGTCTAATCGGTGGTAGTTAGCACTCTACGATTTATATAAACAATATGCCATTCACCTAACCACAAGCACCAACAACCTCACCTGGTCAATTCATTCAACTTGTGGGAATGCTAACATAGTTGTTAATATATAAATATATATATCACTACAAGAAATTCTGCATACAACAACGCACATACGACAACATTTTTTGTGAAAAACTGTTGTCGTAAGTTTTTAACAACGGTTTTAGCAAAAACTGTTGTCTTTTGGGGGTCAAAGACAACGGTTTTTAGGGTCAATGGCAGCGGTTCTATAAAACCGTGGTCTTTGAGCGTTTTTTTAGGGTCAATGACAACGGTTCTATGAACTGTTGTCTATTAGCGGTTTTTTTTTTTGCACAATAAAACCGTTGTCGATTAGCGTGGTTTTTAGACAAACGACAATGGTTTTGGAAAACGTTGCCATATTTAGCGACGGTATTATGAAAACCGTCATTAATTTAAAATTAGCGACGGTTTTGTAGCTAATTTTAGCCACGGTTTTACATAAAACCGTCGCATGTTTAAGATTAGCGACGGTTTTACAAAACCCGTCGCTAAATTTAGCGATGGATTTGTTGCAACCGTCGCTAATTTTACCGTCGCAAACAGTCTACAAATACCACCATTTTCGGTCCATTTTCCTCCATAACACTTCACAACACTTAAAATTTTTCTGT
This sequence comes from Primulina tabacum, assembly GCF_025594145.1. Classification (NCBI taxonomy): domain Eukaryota; kingdom Viridiplantae; phylum Streptophyta; class Magnoliopsida; order Lamiales; family Gesneriaceae; genus Primulina; species Primulina tabacum. The sequence goes on along the minus strand of NW_027459840.1, from coordinate 11,752 downwards.
CTTACACGATTTTATCACTTCACACAACACTTAAAATTTTTCTCACCACTTCATAACACTTAAAATTTTTCTCTCTTACACGATTTTACTACTTCATAACTTAAATTTTTTCTCTTACACGATTTTACTACTTCACAGCACTTAAAATTTTTCTCTTACACGATTTTAGTTTCGATTGTTAGTTTTTTTTAGATTTATTAAATTATTAAAAGTATTTTTTATTTTTCGAAACAAATTAGCGACGAAAATTTTCATTGCTAACCGTCGTTAAAATTAGCGACAGTCTTCATCGACGGTCTTCATTGCCAACCGTCGCTAATTAGCGACGATTTTGAATAAAACCGTCGCTAATTTATTAGCGACGGTTTTAAAAAATTGTCGCAAATTTTACCTACCACAATGAATAAAAATCGTTGTCGTTGAACGGACTTTCAACAGCACTCTCAGTTACAACAGTTTTAAAAAGGCTACGACAACGGATTTTATCCACGTAGACACACACATTCCGTGTTTAACGAAACGTTGGACAAATACAATAATCTTTCGGAAAGAATAATAAATAAAGACAAATGTTTGTTTAGATATTTTATAAATTATATAGTAATTCGAAGCAGGTAGCATATGATACTGGCGTATTATATATATAGATCCTATAACGAGTTGCCTAATGTTTCTCTGAATTTATTATTATTTTGGTGCCTTATACTTTGAAATTGTTATAGTTTACGAAATATTATTGCACGATGATTGATAATATCATCAAATATATTCTAAAAAATCAAATGATTAAATATATATAAAAAAAACTTCATGTGAAACTATCATGACTGTGAGCCATGATTAAATTATCTCAAGATAGAACAGTCTCAAGATATAGAAAATAAAATATATTCTCTCTCCTCCCCTAGCAGTACTAGCTACATCTGTCAACAAAATCTTCTCCCCCTAAAATAGTAACACCCTCCCCGCCCCCCTCTTTATCCTCCTACATGCATTCCGCCTCTCTTATTTCTACTGAATGTGAATTCAAGACATAAGTTTATATATGTCACAGATAATAAGATAAAAAATAGTTGCATAGGTTTGATAAAGATTCAGAGACAGGGATGGGTGTTGTCTTTGGTTGTTTCTCAAAAGGAGGTATCAATGAATTAAGTAAGCTTTTCAATGTAGAGACAGCGTAGCATGGACTATGTGATGTTTTACTCTTTTTCTGAAAAAAAAATTAAGTTCAAATGGACGGACAAAACAAGTTGTGTATTTTATTTCATTTTGAAGAAGTTTCATATACATTTTAAAACAAAATAACCATTTTTTTAACTTTTTAAGAGAAATGTTATTTCTTGGTTTTGCACCTCTTTGGCTAATAAAATTTATTTTATCCTTATATAATATATATCCATACTATTTTGCTAAGGAAACGGGTAGCTTAAATTTAATAAAAATATATGTATATGAAATTTTAAAAAACAGTCCACAACTAAATGAATATTGATATGTGATCAATACTATCAAATCAAAAGGAGAATTGATCTATGTGTTAGAGATTTTTCTCAAAATCATGTTTTTACGTATACATGAACATGATATATAATATGCGGAAGCTTAATCGAGAATTACCTCCGGCCATTGAAAATTTGTTGAAGCTTTCTGATTTATTTTCGATTGAAGCCTTCTAAACACTTCAACACTCCTTTAAATGGTGTATTTTCTGTATGAGATTGTGTGTTTAGGGATCTCAATGCCTTCGATATTTATAGGCACACTCATACCATCACCGAGTGTTTTGAGAGCTCGAGATTCAAACCAAATTTGTATACGCATCTCAATTTTCAAAATTTGAGGCTGCCGTGTACAAATTTTTTCAACAATTGTTGGCAATGACCGTCGTCATTTTCAACACGTTTATTTTACGGGTCACAATTTTCTTACATTCTCCCACTTGACCCGTATATCTCATTTATCATAGGAGAAATTAAAATACATGAATCATGGCGATAGGTCATCTAAAAACGATTATTATCTTCCATGTATCACAATGTATTATATCTCTCAAATAACTTAATGAATAAACCCTATGTTTATTCGAGGTCCAACTTTATTGATATTTTTCATGATAACTGAATATGTACATAATTGAATATGAAAAATAACATAACTTAATGAGTTTCATTAATTTTGTTTTAACAACAAAATTACATAAAAGAACCAAGTCTCATTCGTTCTGTATGATCCTTGAATTTTATTGGTGGCATGCCCTTAGTCAAAGGATTCGCAATCATCAATTTAGTACTAATGTGCTCGATAAGTAACTTCTTATCTTTAACACGTTCTCGTATGGCTAAATACTTAATGTCGATGTGTTTGCTTCGACTACCACTTTGTTATTTTTAGCCATAAAAACTGCAGCTGAATTGTCACAAAATATTCTTAATGGCATAGATATAGAATCCATAATTCTAAGCCTGGAAATGAAACTCTTCAACCATACACCATGTGAGGTTGCCTCAAAACAAGATACGAACTCAGCTTCCATAGTGGAATTAGCAGTCAATGTCTGCTTTGCACTTCTCCAAGATACAGCTCCACCAACTAACATAAAATATATCCTGAAGTGGATTTTCTTGAATCAATGCAGCCAGCATAGTCTGAATCAGAGTAGCCAATTACTTCCAAATTTTCAGTTCGTCTGAACATAAGCATATAATCTTTGGTCCCTTGAAGGTACCTCATGACTTTCTTTGCAGCTTTCCAATGGTCTAAACCTGGATTACTCTAATATCTTCCAAACATCCCAACAATAAATGCAATGTCAGGTCTAGTGAAAACCTGAGCATACATCAAGCTTCCGACAGCAGAAGCATAAGGAATGTTTTTCATTTGTTCCCGCTCTAGATCATTCTTTGGGCATTGGCTCAAATTGAATTTATCGCCTTTCACAACGGGAGCTATACTTGGTGAACAATCTTTCATCCGATATCTCTCTAAAACTTTGTTGATATAGGTTTCTTGAGACAAACCTATAAAACCTTGAATTTTGTCTCTATGTATCTTAATGCCAATGACATAAGATGCATCACCCATATCCTCATATCAAAGTTTTTAGAGAGGAATTGTTTCACCTCGTATAACAGACCCTTATCATTGGTTGCAAGTAATATATCATCCACATATAGAATAAGGAAACAAATCTTGCTCCCACTGACTTTCTGGTATATACATTGATCCATGTGGTTCTCAACGAATCCAAATGAAGAGATAACATCATGAAATTTTAAATACCATTGACGGGAAGCTTGTTTCAATCCATATATAGATTTCTTAAGCTTACAAACCAATTGCTCACCATTACTAGAGAAGAATCATTCAAGTTGTTTCATATAAACCTCTTCCTCTAGTTCTCCATTGAGAAAAGCCGTTTTCACATCCATTTGTTGTAAATCTAAGTCAAAATGTGCAACTAATGCTAGAATGATACGGAGAGAATCTTTCTAAGATACAAGAGAAAAAGTCTCCTTGTAGTCGATTCCTTCCTGTTGAGTGAATCCTTTAGCTACGAGTCTTGCTTTATCTTTCAATGTTGCCTAATGAGTCTTACTTTGTTTTGTAGACCCATTTACATCCAATGGCTTTTACACCATCAGGCAACTGAACAAGATCCCAAACTCCATTAACTGCCATAGAATTCATCTCTTCTTTCATAGCATTAAACCATAGTTTTGACTCATTACAACTCATGGCTTGTGAAAACATTTCAGGATCATTTTCGGCTCCAATGTTAAAGTCCGATTCTTGTAACACAACATAATCACTAGATATTGCTGATCTCCTTATTCTAGTAGATCTCCTTAGGTTGTTTGGTTGATCAACAATTTCTTGTTGTTCTTCACTAACAACTTGATCTACTGGATTTTCATCAGCAATTTGTGGAACTTCAGTAATCGGTTGCCTAACACCCATTTGGTCTTGAGGGTTGTGAATAACAACCAATCTGTCATTTGAATAAGAGGGTTGTACATTAATGTGATCATTCTCAAAAACTATGTCATGATCACTCCCACTAATCAAGTCATTTTCAAGAAATTTTGCATTTCTTGATTCCACAATTCTAGTATTGTGAGATGGACAATAGAATCTGTACCCTTTGGATTTTTCAGCATACCCAATGAAATATCTACTATAGTTCTGGGTCCAGTTTCTTTTCATGTGGGTTGTAAACTCTTATTTCAGAAGGACAACCCCAAACGCGTATATGTTGCAAACTCGGTTTCCAACCTTTTAATAACTCAAATGGCGTCTTTGGGACAGCCTTAGTTGGAACTCTGTTTAATATATACACACCTGTCTTAAGAGCTTCAGTCCACAAGGATTTAGGAAGTTTAGAGCTACTAAACATGCTCCTCACCATGTCCAATAATGTCCGGTTTTTCCTCCTAGCTACGCCATTTTGGTCCGGAGAACCAGGCATAGTATATTGGGCAACAATCCCTTGTTCTTGGAGAAACTTTGCAAACGGACCAGATGCTAGTCCATTCTCAGTGTATCTACCATAATATTCTCCACCTCTATCAGTTCTCACGATCTTAATATGTTTCCACATTGCTTCTCCACTTCAGCCTTAAAAACCTTGAAGGCTTCAAGTGCTTCGTTTTATTATGAAGCATGTAGATATACATGTATCGTGAGTAATCATCAATCAAAGAGATGAAGTATTTCGGACTTTGCATGTCCATATTGGACAACAAATATCTGAATGTATGATTTCTAATATTTCTGTACTCCTCTTGGCACCCTTTTTAGATTTATTGGTCTGCTTTCCCTTAATGCAGTCCACACAAGTCTCAAAATCAGTAAAATCTAAAGTACTAAGTGCTCCATCATTCACTAATATTTTAATCCTCTCTATAGAGATATGTCACAATCTCATGTGCCATAATATAGAGGAATCTTCATTTATAACACATCTTTTAATACCTCCTTGAACATGCATAGTGGTGTTATATTTTGTAAAAAAATAAAGAAAGACCATCAACCATTGTACCATTTCCAATAAGATTTGATTTATAAAACACATTATTGATTTATCCTAAAAATGAAATGAATAACCAAGGGGTACAAGTTTTGAAACTGAAATTAAATTCCTAGAAAAACTAGGAATATAAAATGTCTTTTCTAATTTTAAAATATAACCACTATTCAACACTAGGCAGCAAGTCCCAATAGCCTACACATGCGAAAGACATCTTGTTTCCCGAATAGATGCTTCGCTCATTTTCTATTGACTTCCTAGGTTTTGCATACCCTGACAAGGTATTTGTAACATGGATTGTAGAACCAGAATCAATCCACCATGTATTATAAATCATATCAAACCATATTAGATTCATAACAGACAAATGAAGTAGGAATACCTTTTCTTTCAAGCCAGTCCTTAAATTTATTGCAATCCTTCTCATGTGTCCGTCTTTTTACAGAAGAAACACTTGGATTCTTTCTTGATGTCAGGTTGGGGGTGGAATTATTCCTTTCCTTTTTTTCCTTGACTTTGGCTTGCTTTTTATACTTTCCTTGTGTGGTCATAAAGACATTATCACTCGTTTTCATCAACAGCCTTCCTTCCTCTTGAACACACATGGTCATTAATTCATTAATTGACCATTTATCCTTATGTGTGTTGTAGAAAATTTTGAAGGGTTCCATATTGCTGTGGAAGAGTGCATAAAATGTAGTGCACAAGAAAATTCTCAGACATTTCCACTTAAGTGTCTTGAGCGAGCCGCTATGTCCCGCTCTTCATGATGTGCTCTCGCACACCTCTCACACTGTGATCCTTAATGAAGAGAATTTCATAATTATGGTTCTTGCAAGTGCTTTATCTGAAGACTGAAACTGTTCATCAATAGCCTTCAGTAATTCTTTGACATATTATGCTGGTCGACAGAACCACGCATACCAGCAGAGATTTCGGTCTTTAGAACATTACGCAGAGTCGATTAGATCGCTCCAATTTTTCATAAGACCTCAACTCATCCGAATGCTGTTTTCAGTAATAGCGATGGTTCGTCTTTCCGGTATCTTTAATAGCATAATGCAATATCCATCCACCCTAATTGAAGAAGAATTCTTTCTTTCCAAATTTGATAATTATCGCCCTTTAGATCGGGAATGTCACAATTTCATATCAAGAAAAAGTCGCAGGTTTGCATAACTGCACAAAATATCATATGCTTAAAATTTTGAGGACAATATCATGTTTTACCAATGTAATTCATGTTTAAAAATCTAGTGACATAAAATTTTCATGTGGGCCAAAATTTTAATTCAATAAGATTTTTCTGTAAATTTATGATAAACCTATCAAATGTATTTTCTTTAATTCCTGTGGGTAAATTAAGAAAAATTTAATTTGATATTTTAACCTAATTAGTTATATAAATATAATAAAAATCCCTGTGGGGTAAATTTTATTATGTTTATATAATTAATTACAATTGATGTCCATTATGTGATCCAAACTCACTTAATGCATAATTTTTCATAATTAAGGATGTTGTGGCTATTCCTCAATTATTTAAAATTATACGGTTCACCGGACAAAATTTTGGCTTTACTTAATGCTTTATATAATAATTATTTCGCAATCAACACTTTCCAAGAGTGCTCCCAAGAAAGATAGGTAGTGCTTAGGCCCTTTAAATACTCAACTCCTAGACAGAGCAATGTTCATCAGGGAGACCAGTGACTAGTCAAGGCAGTTTAAACCGGTCGATTAAGAACTCCCTCATATCATGTTTTCTTACGTCACCTTATAATTATTATTCAACTTAATTATCCATATTTATGTGAAATTTATAAGCCAATTTTTTTTATATTAAATAATTTTATATTCACATTTTTACTTAATATGAACAATTACATTCCCCATCAGTTTTTCTCTTCAATCAGAGTAGTGATAAAGTGAGGATCACATTTACGATAAAATGTTAGTTCCTCTTCAGTTTTTCTCTTCAATTAGAGTAGTGATAAAGTGAGGATTATTTGTTCATTTGTGAATATCTGAAATATTTTAATTTATAATATATTCACATCTTACTTAATATGTTCATTTAAAATTATAAACAACTTAATATAATTTAATATGAACATAATTTGAATATTATATCTAACGAGCAAAAATAATTTCTAAACATGCATTGAAATTTGTATTGAATTTGGAAATATTAAATCTAATTCCAAATCATCAAAATCATGTTTTTACGTATACATGAACATGATATATAATATGCGGAAGCTTAATCGAGAATTACCTCCGGCCATTGAAAATTTGTTGAAGCTTTCTGATTTATTTTCGATTGAAGCCTTCTAAACACTTCAACACTCCTTTAGATGGTGTATTTTCTGTATGAGATTGTGTGTTTAGGGACCTCAATGCCTTCGGTATTTATAGGCACACTCATACCATCACCGAGTGTTTTGGGAGCTCGAGATCCAAACCAAATTTGTATACGCATCTCAATTTTCAAAATTTAAGGCTGCCGTGTACAAATTTTTTCAACAATTGTTGGCAATGACCGTTCATTTTCAACACGTTTATTTTACGGGTCACAATTTTTTACACTATGGTCAATTGATCTATGGTCAAAAAATATAAGTAAAATTTAGCTTATCTTATTTTTATACATGATTTTATTTGTTTAAAATAATAATGTATGAATAAATTTTTTGTATTTAAGTTTTTTATTTATTATGTGGTGTTCTCTTATAAAAATGTTGGGAATATTTTGGGAAAGAAAAGTTGGGATAACATCTGACACCTAAGTAATTATATCATAAATTAAATTATCATCGTGTATATGTGTGTGTGTTTGTATTGATAAAATTTCATAATTATTTCATACAAATAAAAAAAGTTTGTTCACAAGATGGATAATGAATGGATGCATCTGCCTTCTAGGCTTGTACCCGAGTATGAAGAAGGGGTAAAAAAAATTTATAGCACAAGCTAGAACTATGCAAAAACACGTGAAGTAATCTTATATCTTGCAAGCGTTGTAAAGAAGTATATGAAATTTGACCAAGTTTACGACCACTTAATTATTAAGGGGTTCGATCCTTCTTACACTATTTGTGAGATGTCTACTCATTTAAAAATGCGAAAATATTTTTTTCAAAACTCCCATTTTCGAAATATCATTTAAATGTTTCGTATGCATGCGCACCACAAAAATATAAGATTTAAAAATGATCTTAAATATTTTCCAATAAAAACAGCGCATGTAACGCCCCGAAAAATTTAAAGGTCCACGCGAATCACATGCATGTAATTATTAAATTCTCCTGTATTTTAATTAAATGTTTTAATTGCATAAATTAATTATGTTGTGCATATTTACATGTTTAAATATACTTTTCTACATGGTTGCATTAAAATGTATTTTTAAAAGGTTATTCGAGTTGCGATCGAAGAACGGAGACTGAGGGCTGAAAATGTAAAATGATTTTATTAAATAATTGTTTTTAATTATTTAAAATATGGGTGATGCTTTTTATTACTTTTGAAAATAAGGGGTTTGGAGGTGATTTTATACGCCGGGACGTAAATTTTATCGGTGTTGGTTTTTCAATAAAAATACGAACTTTTTGGCAACCCGGCTAATAAATTCGCAGAGTTATTTAAACAAAATTATTTTATATTTTTAATTAAAGTCTAACTAAGAACTAATGGGCCTTTATCTACCTAATGGGCCTAAAGCCTTGCTTAGAGTTTTAATTAGTATTTAAATAAGATAATCTTCCCCAACCCTACACTTTGCTACACGCCTCAAACCTTATATTTTTCTCTCCCAAAACTCCTCAAAGTTCACGGATCACACACATTACAATTTAAAGAAGGAAATCGAGACTTGCAAGGTAGAGTTCAAGCCAAGGTTTTTGCCCCATTCTTCGCCTTCGTCAACGAATAATCGTCGTTAAATACGCAAAGACACGCCATATTCTTTCTTTCAATCATCTATCACACCATAATATTTATTTGAACATGTTTTGAAAGAAAACAAGGCACTCAAATTATAATTTTCGCAACTATTCATATGCATGGGTTTAACTCTTGTTTGTTGATTCAAAAATCATGTTTAATTTGTGTTAAGGGGCTGCCATGGTTAGGGTATGGATTAAGGGTGTTTTAAACAAATTTAGGGTCCTAAACACACACCAATTAAGATGAAAATGTGAGAAACAAAAGCTGGAAAACAGTAGGCATCAATTAAAAGGAACGTGGGTTTTTTTGATTGCACAAGAGTCAAGTGGCTCGTTCTTGGCATGGGCTATTGGGGCTCGTCCAAGGCTCGAACAGGGGCATTGTTGGTATCGGTCTAGGGCAGGGTTAGGTCCTTAGGGTCCTAAGAAGGTGCAAAAGGGGCTGGTTCAAGGTCTGGTTCGGTGGTCAAGTGGCTAAGCAAGAAAACATGGAGTCCTAGTCTAGGTGGGTTTTCTCGGCCATGCTTGTGCTGAAGTAGGGGGGGGGGGGGGGCTTCGGTTTTCAAGCTAGGGGCTCGAGTTCTATAGGTTCTAAGGGTCCAGGAGGGTGCCTAGAGAGGCTGGTCATAAGTTGGTGCAGGGTGGCTAGACATGGCTCGAGCTAAACACAAAAAACGTGGGGGAGAAGCTCATGACAGCAAGTTAGGCGAGATGTTGCTGTCAAGCTTCAGTGGTTTGTCTCACGTCCAGGGGCTTGGGTTGGTCTGGGCTTGGTTATGCGTGGTCCAGGGAAGGTTATGGTCATGAGGGGTCAGTGGTTAGACGGCTGGAAGAGTCCTAGGCAACTAGGAAACCCAATTCAACATGGACACTACAAACACACACACGCATGCACTTGGGGTCGAGTTCCAGAAGTGTTTTGGTCAGGCTAAGGCTGGTTTTATGAGCTGGGCTTGGTCAGTAGGGTCCCTAGGTGGGTTGGCTAGGTTTTGGATCGAGGTGGCTTGGGCGTGGCTCGAGTAAATTAGGAGATGGCTCGGTGTTCGATAAGGTGTCAAAAACGAAAATTAAAAGGCAAAAATTGAGCCATGGGTCCACAGGTGTGGCTCATAACTTGGAAGGGTAGAATAAATCATAAAAGGTTATGTTTAAATTTTGGGATCAAAATAACGAGTTTTGGATTTATTCGGGATTTAATCGCCGCACGAAATGCTAATTAACGAGTTAATTTAAACGCCATGTTATATGCTTTATAAAATTATGGAAAATTAGGTTTAAGCTTAAATAATTATTGAAAGCCTTGGTTTTTAATTTGGGAATTTTATATTAAGGTTTGGTTTAATTCGTGATTAAAACGCATTAATACGTTATATTTAAAGATAATTTAAAAGTCGTCGAATGAAGCTAAATAAAAATATGAGAAAATTCATGTAAGTTTAAATAATTATTTGGAAATGTTAGAGTCAATAAAATTAAGAAAATGTAAAAAAGATGAAATTTACGTCTAGGGGTAAAACGGTCTTTTTACTCATAGAAATTATTAAACGTCATGGCAGTGTCCTGAATGCTGTTTTATATGCTAATATGATTATTTTCAATGATTATGGGTTTTTACATGTTAATATGTCAATTTTAAATGTTTATTGATTTTTAAGACGTTAATAAGTTTAATGTTTTATGATTTAATATGCTAAAACATTTATTTTAAATGTTTATGATTTAAATGTTATTTTTAATGTTTATGAAGTTAAAATGTTTATTTTAAAAATGTTCATAGATGTTTATGATTTTTAATATGTTAAGTTCTGATTTTTAAATGTCTATGATTTTTATGATTTAAATATGGGCATTTAAAAGATATGTTGCATGATTGGTTTTAAAATAAAAATGATGTTATGCATGTTTTTATTAAGTGATGATATCATGTTGAAGGACGTGAAGGGATTATGACTACTAGATGTTGGAAATATCGTGAGGGTTATGGTCTCAGTGGGAGCCCGACGATCGTGTTTCCTTGGATACGGATACGAATACGATTACGTGATACGAATACGAATATGTTAATACGTTGGCCAAGGCCCAGTTGACGGGTGAGAGTGTCGCTGGTGTCCCCGTCGCTCAGTACTGTGGTTTTCTTTAGATGGATCCATCGCCCAATACGATCAAAAATACGAGTCACAATCACGATCTGAATTCAACAAACACGAACATGAACATGAATACGAATATGAATATGGATACAATATGGATATGCATATGGATATGAATACGAATATGAATATGAATATGTTTATGTTTTTATGAAAATGTTTTATGCATCATGAAAATGTTTACGCAAATGTTTATGTTTATGCATCTTCATGAAAACGATATTTTAAGTACAAGTATTTTTCACTGTTATATGTTAACTGTATTACGTATTACTCGTTATCAAGAATATGACGTGTTGGATCTTTAGACTCACTAGGTGTGATTGATGCAGGTGATATTGATTATGAATATGATAATGAGGTCTTGATGGTTGACTTTGCTGGACTGAAGGTGCACATAACCCGAGGACCGACGCTAGTTTTCCGCACTAGTTATGATTTATGAATTTGAGTTATGTTAAAGATATTTTTACGACGTTTTATTTGTGAGTGGTTTTTGAGAAGTATAGTATGTGCTATGTACTTTTCAAATGTTAGTTGGTGATTATTGAAATGATTGTAAACAAAAATTTTTCTGCTTGTGTAAGCAATTCGGCCGATGCTATGTGAGGTGTTTAAAAAAAAAA
>NW_027459839.1:0-66638 GCF_025594145.1 Primulina tabacum | reverse complement strand
ACACCTTGTTACTATTCGTCCAATTGCCACCATGCTACCGCCGCCGGATCCCGGCCGGCCACCTCCCTCACTTGAACCACCATCCTCCGGCGACCTACCAGCAAAATCTTAGCTCAAACGGATTCCGGCAGCCCGCTCATTTTCGCGACTGAAAAAACACCTTTGATTGTTCTTGCTTCGTCGGCGCCGGCCGTCACTCCTCTCGGCGTCAGACATAGTCCAATAGACGCCTTCCTGGTCGAAGCTTTTGCCACAACTAAGCGACTTTTCCTCCGCGGTGAAGAGTTCTCCGTTTTCATCTTCGCCCGGCACTGTTCACTGCCAGGCGCAGTGTTTTTTTTTCTCAAAATTCCCAAGGACTCCCGATCTTGGAATCCCAACTCTGAGACGAAGACAATGGCACCGGAATCCGCTCCACAATGGTGTTCGCATCCGTCGGCAATTTCAGATCTAAGAATGTTCTGGCGGACGGCTTGCACGCGTCATCTTCGTTTTCTAATTCCGGCGCGTCCCGGCGTCTTTTTGTCAATCAACTTCCAGTGTTCTTGGTCCAGCCATGGGTAAGACATCTGTAGTCTCAATTTGTGTAATTCCATCGTCGCCGGAAACGCCCAAATTTCGATTTTCGTCTCAATTTCGGCTACTGTTCCCTCTGATTTGACCCCTCCGCCGTACCGGTTCTGCTCCGGCTGGTTACCGGTTCTGTGTTCATCACGCGGCGCCGTTTCACGGTGGTACTTTGGTAGGAAAGTCAACCGGAAAGTCAACAGTCAACATTTCGAAGTCAAACCCCGCGAGCTCGGCCAGTCAGATCTACTATTCCAGTACTTCTTCGGGTTTTTCTGGTCCTTTTGCTACAGTTACCCCTCCACTGTCATTTCGTGAAGTTTTGGCCCCGTCGTCCTCTCGGACGACCAAGAACAGTTTCGAAGATGTTCTTGGGTCGATGGATGAGATGCCCGCCACCGTCATTTAAGGACGGTAAGCCGGGCATTCACTTCTCGGATGAGATCATCTCATCTTTATCTGCACCATTTAAGTTTGCTTTGGTCGGTAAAATTTCTGGCAACCGATCGATTGTGCCCAATCATGCGATATCTACGGCTTTTGCCCAATTTCGGGTTTACGAGACCGTATACCTTGAAATTCCTTGCCACGGGGATTCCTTGTGATTGTTACTCTCTTGTGAGGAGGACTATGCCTGTCTCTGGATTAGAGGCAGTCTGTTTATTGGTCCATTGGGTATCAGACTCTCCAAGTGGACCCCGGAGTTCAATTTCCAGGCGGAGTCTCCACTTGCCCGGTTTGGGTCCGACTTCCGGAGTTACCACTCCATCTTTATGACAAGAAGAGCCTTTGTGCTCTTGCGAAGCTTTTGGGCACTCCCATTAAGATTGATGATCATACAGCCGATGGGACTCGGGGGGCCTTTGCTCGCATTTGTGTGGAGATCAATGTATTGGAGCCCCCTGTCCAATCCATCTGGGTGTCCTGGGGTGATCATTTACAGGAGATAGAGGTCGTATATGAGAAGATCCCAGCTTATTGTACTGATTGCAAGATGTTGGGGCATGCGACCACTGTTTGTTATTCACATGGAAAGAATCCCCGTCCAGTCCGGACCAGGCCTGCTGGTACTGTTCCTCCGACTCAGGCAGATACTGTGGGCAAGACACACCAGGAGGGTGTGGCCACTGAGGTGGTTCAGGGTCCTCAGGGCCCCGAATCCTGAGCAGTTTGTTGGCCCCAGGCGTAGGAGGAGGAGCGGGCTGCTCCTCGTGTCCCTTCTGTGAGGGCTCCTCCTGCTGGGCATGTAGTCCCGGTGGGCACTTCGAACGCTTTTGATGTCTTGTCACCTTGGCAGGCGGAGGCGGAGCGAGGTAGTGATACATGGTTGTTGGAGACAGTCCTGATGTTGTTATTCCCTTAGGGGATGTGGATGCTGCTTTACCTGGTGATGCTCCCTTGGAGCAGATTTCTCCAGTGGATGTTGGTCTTGTTTTTTTCGGGCACATCCACCTTTGAGATTCTCCCTTCGGGCTCGGTTGGTGTGCCTGCTCAGTCTACCGATCAGGTCTTTGAAGATGAGGAGTCTATTCCTTTTCCGAATTGTACGGATGAGCTGGGCTCTCGAAAGTTGGGGTGGCTACGTTGTTTGCTGATTCTGTTATCTGTTTCGAGAATCATAGTAGCCATTCGATTCCTTCCCTTCCTGCTTTCTCCGGAGGTTTCCTCCATGGTGGAGGAACTGTTTGCTAGACAGGGGCCCCCTGTTTCTGAATTCGTTGCCAGACAGGTGTCTGAGGAGGACCCCGGCACAGGGTTTTGATCGACACTCCGCGTCTGGTGTTCCAGACATTGGCATGTCTGAGGTGAAGAAGAGGAAGGTGGACGATCTTGAGGATTCGTCCAAGAGGCGACAGGGTGATCCTGATGCCCATTCTTTATGAATTCATGATCTGGAATATCAGGGGACTTCGGAATTCGGAGTCCCAGCAGAGGCTGCATGCCTTTGTGAAAGAGAAACAGGTTAAGGTTCTGGCTATTTTGGAGCCGATGATTGAGTTGGACCAGAGATTCATGATTCGCCGTTTGGGCTTTTCTAGAGTCATTTCGAATCTTTCTGGTCATATCTGGGCGTTTTTACTGCTGATGTGAGGGCTGAGTGTGTTTTTGATCATGCTCAGTTTCTGCACCTCAAGGTCTCTGCTCCTTTTTTGCCGACTGAGTTTTTCTGCTCTTTTGTTTATGCCAGCTGCGACTACATTGAGCGTAGAAATCTTTGGGCTTCCCTTCTTCAGGTTAAGCCTGCTCTGGGTCCATGGCTGGTTGGGGGCGATTTTAATGTCGTCAGAGATGCTTCTGAGTGTTTGGGCACCCGTGGTGGTAGGCTTCTACCCATGGAGGAGTTCAACACTTTCATTTTGGATTCTGGTCTGGTTGATGCTGGCTATGAGGGGTCTTCGTTCACTTGGACGAATAAGACCATTTGGAAGCGGTTGGACAGGGTTATGGTTTCCGTTGATTGGGGGGATCATTTCAGCTCCATTCGAGTTGAACATCTTGCCCGTACTGTTTCTGATCACTGTCCGCTTTTGGTTACCGCTCCAGTTTTTGCCCGTGGGCCGAGTTCGTTTCGCTTTCAGCGTATGTGGCTTCGGCATCATGGTTTTTTGCCAGACTGTGAGGCTCAATTGGAATTTGCCTTGCAGTCTGGTTGGCATGCCGCGTCTTTTTGCCAAGTTGAAGCGTCTTAAGAATCACCTCATGTGGTGGAATCGGGATGTTTTTGGTAACATCTTTGATAAAATCACTGAGGCTGAGAGTGCGGTTCGTTCTGCTGAGACTGCCTGTGAGGCCGATCCTTCTGATTCGAATTGGACTACTCTGTCCGATCGTAATGAGGATCTGGCTCGTGTCACCGCCATGGAGGCGGATTTTTGGAAACAAAAAGCTGCATGCAACTGGCTTGAGGATGGTGAGCGGAACACCAAACTCTTTCATAACATGGTTAAGAAGAAGCGTGTGGCGAATAAGATATTCCGCATATGGGATGAAGGGATTTGCCTGACGTCTCCTGAGATGATTCAGCAGTCGGGTGCCTCATTTTTTCAGCACTTACTCACTGGGGATCCCTTTGTGCTTGATTGTCCTGATTTTTCGGGGTTTCCTTCGGTGATTTCTGATGAGGAGAATTATGGGATTACTGCTACCCCCTCCTTAGAGGAGGTGCGTGCGGACTGTTTTCTCCATTTCTCCTGACAGTGTGGCTGGCCCTGATGGCTTCTCTTCGGCGTTTTTTCAGCATTGCTGGGAGATAGTTCATCAGGATGTGTTGGATGCGGTTTTGGATTTTTTCCGAGGCTCTCCCCTGCCTCAGAGCTTTACTGCCACCACGATTACTTTGATCCCAAAAGTCGAGGGTGCTCGGGCTTGGTCGGATTTCCGTCCGATCAGCCTGTGTAATGTCACGAACAAAATCATTTCTAAGTTGTTGTACTCTCGTTTGCGGGCTGTGGCGGAGAGACTTATTTCTTTGAATCAGAGTGGTTTTGTTCCGGGACGGATGATTTCTGATAACATCCTTCTTGCTCAGGAGCTCACTCATAGTCTCAATCTTCCCACTCGTGGTGGTAATGTTATTTTGAAGTTGGATATGGCTAAGGCCTATGATAGGGTCCAATGGCCTTTCCTTTTTGCTATTTTGCGCCATTTTGGTTTCTCTGAGCAGGTTGTGGCGTTGGTCTCGGCCTGTATCTCTCATTGTCATTTCTCCGTTAATATCAATGGTTCTCTTTCGGGGTTCTTTGGTTCTACCAGGGGACTCAGGCAGGGAGACCCATTGTCTCCCCTTCTCTTCATTTTAGGGGCGGAGTATCTTTCGCGTGGCCTTGACAGACTCTACTTGCGTCATCCTGCTATTAGGTATCATTCTAGTTGTGATCTTTTGATTTCCCACCTGGCCTATGCAGATGATATCATTATTTTTGCCAATGGTGGGTCTCGTGGGATGCAGCGTCTTTTAGACTTTCTGCATCACTATGAGAACTGTTCGGGACAGCTGGTGAACGCTTTCAAGAGTTCCCTGATTTTACCTTCGCGATGCTCAGAGCGCCTTCGCTCTAGACTTTTGCGTATCACTGGATTTGCGGAGGGTCATCTGCCGATCATGTACCTCGGAGTTCCCTTATTTCGGGGTAATAGGACGTGTTCCCTTTTTGAGCCCCTCTTACAGTCTGTTAGGAGGCGGCTGGAGGGTTGGGAGATTCGTACTCTTTCTCCGGGGAGCCGCATGACCCTCATTCGTAGTGTGCTCCTCTCGATGCCCATATATTTGTTTCAGGTTGTTCAGCCTCCGTTGGCTGTCATGGAAATCTTGAGCGAGTCTTTAATGCCTTTCTTTGGGGGTCTAGGCCCTTGGAGAAGAAATGGCATTGGGCACGTTGGTCTCGGGCTTGCCTCCCCGTGGAAGAGGGGGGTCTTGGCTTCCGCAGATTGAAAGATCTCGTGGATAGCTTCTCCATAAAACTGTGGTTTCGGTTCAGGCAGGGATCTTCCCTCTGGGCCAAATTTTTGATGAGGAAATATTGTCTCTTGGCGCACCCAGCTTGTGTCTCTTCTCGTGGTTTTATCTCTCCCACTTGGCGGCGTTTGCTCCAGATCAGGCCTCGTGCGGAGAGTGGTATTCGCTGGCGTGTCGGCCATGGAGATGTTTCTTTTTGGGATGATTGTTGGTTCAGAGATGTTCCTCTGTCCAGTCAGACTGAAGTCTGTGGGGATCGTGGTGCTCGGGTTTCCCATTTTCTTTCGGAGGGAACCTGGGATTTTGACCTCCTCTGTTCAGTAGTTGCTCCTTCTATTGCGGAGCAGATTGTGTTGGTCCCGATTCTCTTGGGAGAGTTGGATTCGGCTCGTTGGATTCATAGCTCCGATGGTGCTTTTTCTGTCAAGTCCGCTTGGGAGTTGATCCGTTTGCGCGCTCCGATCTCTGGTATTAATCGCGCCTGTTGGGGTAGCTGGTTGAGGCCTACGATGTCATTATTTCTTTGGAGATTTTGGCATCAGTGGCTCCCAGTTGATGAGGTGCTTCAGCGCCGTGGCTTTGCGTTAGCGTCTCGTTGTCAGTGTTGTGATATGTCTGAGACATTCAAGCATGTGTTTATTCGCAGCCCGGTGGCTAGGCCTGTTTGGCATTTTTTTGGTGCGGTCTTTGGGGTTCGTATCCCTGACACTGAGGATTTCAGGTTATTCCTTAGTGCGTGGAAGAGGAATCTGGTCTGGGCTCCAGGGGGCCATGTGAGGGAGTTTCTCCCTTTCATTATTTTGTGGTTTCTCTGGACTGCTCGGAATGATGCGAAGCATCGCCAGCTCTCCATATCTGGGGAGACGGTGAAGTTCCAGATTTTATCTTACCTGCGCCTCGCCCATTCTGCGCGTACTATCAAACCCAAGCATTGGATGGGTTTCTTCCACGTGGCGCACTTACTGGGGATTTCGGTTTGCTTACACAGATATCATCGGACGGCGATTGTTCGTTGGCTTAAGCCGCCGTCCGGTTGTTTTAAGCTTAATGTGGATGGGAGCTCGAGAGGGAATCCAGGGGATTCTACAGTTGGTGGCGTTGTTCGTGATCATTCTGGGCGGGTCTTGTTATCGTTCAGTGAGTTCATTGGAGCTGGATCCACTAGCCGAGCAGAACTTTGGGCAGTCTGGAGGGGTCTCCTTATTTGTTCTGATCTTTCTCTTTTCCCTCTTTGGATTGAGGTTGATTCCAGATTTCTATTCAGATCCTCCGCTCTCGTCAGTGTCGTTGGGGATTGGATCACATTGTGTCTAGGATTTTGGTTCTCTTGAGGGGGCGGATGGTTCATATCTCGCATATATACCGGGAGGGTAACTCGGTGGCGGATGCTTTGGCGGTTAGGGCTCATGAACTTAGGCAGTTTTCCTTAGAGATAGGTCCTTCCTTACCCAGCCACATCTCCATCCTTGCCCGTTCTGATCGTTCAGGGCTTCCATACCTCAGATCCAGATATTCTTAGCCATTTGCAGCCCACTCTTCCTTTTGGCTCTCTTTCTTTTTATATATATAGGTATTTATTTTCTTGCAGGTCTTTTGTCCTTGGAGGTTGTTTTTTATATCTCATTTGAGATGTGCAAGTTGGCCCAGACACTTGCACTCTCCTTGTTTTGTTCTTTTGGATTTGGGCGGGTCCCAGCACTCTCCGCGTTGGTGCTTTTCTTTGGATCATTCTTGTTATCCGGCCGGCGCTCACTGCAGGCTTCTCCTTGCCCGCCGCTTTATTACTTTTATGCTCTCTGGCCGATTGTTATGGTGGCTCTGGATGATCTTTTTCTATGGTCTCTCTGGCCCGGAGTCTCATTCATGTCGGGATTTATATGGTTTCTACTTTCGTTCCGTGATTTGGTGGCTCTGGTTGTTCTCTATTGGTTGCATCTTCTTTCAGAGTTACAGTCATGCTTGGATTTCTGATTTTATGAGCTCCGTCAGTTTTCTCCCTCTCCTTGGGTCTTGGAGCTTTTCTGACTTTCGCTGGATTGCGGTCCTTCTTTTGTGCTTCGACCGTTTTAGCACAGTGACTTTCCAGCTGCATAATATTTTGATTGCCAGATCGTGTACAGTGGACCGATCTCGGATTAGGATGTATTTTTCAGTTTGGCATCACACTGGCAGATGGCTCAGAGATGGGTACCATCGGTGGCCTTTTGCACCTACTTCTGAGCCGGATTTCTACTGTTTAGATAGGTTTCGATTTATTTTCATGTATTTAGCGTCGCTTCTGGACGTTCATTTCTATTATGCTCCTTACCTAGGGATTAGTTTTTGGCTCACATATTTGCCACCCTAGATTTTGTTTTCTGTGTGTTGTGTGGTAGCTTTTCGAGAGGTCTTGGTATAGTCCCCCTCTCGTTAGGTTTTATGATGTATTTTTGTTTTGATGATATATACAGGTAGGGGTCTGCCTAACCCCCCCGCTTCCAGCGGTGTTTTATTTAAAAAAAAAAAAAAAAACCCTAAACCCTAAACCCTAAACCCTAAACCCTAAACCCTAAACCCTAAACCCAAAACCCTAAACCCAAAACCCAAAACCCAAAACCCAAAACCCTAAACCCTAAACCCTAAACCCTAAACCCTAAACCCTAAACCCTAACCCTAAACCCTAAACCCCAAACCCCAAACCCCAAAACCCTAAACCCTAAAACCCTAAACCCTAAACCCTAAACCCTAAACCCTAAACCCTAAACCCTAAACCCTAAACCCTAAACCCTAAACCCTAAACCCTAAACCCTAAACCCCAAACCCCAAACCCCAAACCCCAAACCCTAAACCCTAACCAAACCCTAAACCAAAACATTTGCCCCCAACAACAATTTCTCTGAAAAAACACACAGTAAAAGGTGAGAAACACACACTAAAACCCGTCACTATTCACGCCCTACCCACCGCCATGCCACCGCCGCCGGATCCCGGCACGGCCAACCACCCCATCTGAACCGCCACCTCACGACGACCCTCCCTACCAAATTTCAGCTCAAATGGAGTCCGATTACCCACTCATTTCTCCGGTCAAAATCGCGGCGGGTTTCTTCCCCGTCGTCAGGCGCCGGCAACCGCTCGCTCCTCCTGGTACGGGCCATACATCATTCTCTTCGCCTCACCCTCCCCTTTCATTTCCGGCACCTGCTGCGACCGTCCAGTTTCCCCGTTCCGGCGTCATCTCCGTTCAAAGCTCCGCAGTACTGTTCACTGCGCAGCCGTCGCTTGTTTCGTCGATTCCGGCCAACTCCGACATCCAATGTTCCATCCCGACCCCGATCTGTGACCCCCTCGTCCAGACGATTCCAATGGTTCAGGAATCACTCCAATCGGAGTTCAAATCAGCCGTGAATTTCAGATCTAAGAACACGCCGTTCGACGCCTCACTGCCGTCTTTCTCACCGCCGATTTCAGGCACTATTCCGGCTTCTTTCTTCAATTCCTCTTTAGGGGTTGATCGTCCAGGTATGGGTCGCATTTTGCCATCTTCAATTTCTGGTTTCCGGCCACCGGTCGGAAACGCCCAATTCGTAGGGCAAAATCGAGTTTCTTCACATCCTTTGGTTAAATCGGACCCTCCAATGCCCGAGTCTGCACGAATTGGTCCCGGTTCTGGACTCCCCTCACCGTCGCCGGTCCATGGTGGTGCTCCGGTAGGTGACTCACGAGTCAACTCGGTCGAGTCGAATCACCGTGAAGGACGAGTTGACTCGGCAGTCAACCCTTGTGCTGAAACGGTCAAACCAGGTACGCGTGTTCCTATTCCGCTTACTGTCTCATTTCGTGATATCCTGACTCCACCATCCCCTCGGACGGCCAAAAAAAGCTTTGATGAGTTGCACAACTCTATGAATGACATGCCTATGCCGACTCTTCGAAATGGAAAACCGGGTATTCTCTTCCCGGATGAGGTTATTTCTACCCTCGCAGAACCTTTCAAATTTGCTTTGGTTGGAAAAATTTCAGGGAATCGATCTCTAGTTCCAAATTCTGGTATTTCTGCGGCTTTTGCTAAATTGGGCCTAGTTAGATATTTTGACTTAAAGTTCATGCCTCGGGGTTTTCTTGTTCTCACTCTTGCTTGTGAAGAAGACTATGCGTTCTTTTGGACCAAGGGGGTTATGCAGGTTGGACCTCTGTCGGTCCGCTTCTCTAAGTGGACGCCAGAGTTTAATCTTCAGGAGGAGTCACCCATTGCCCCAGTTTGGATCCGCTTCCCGGGTCTTCCCCTTCATTTGTTTTCTAAGCAAAGTCTCTTTGCTTTGGCCAAAATTGTGGGGAAACCGGTGAAGATGGATGATCATACTGCAGATTCTTCTCGAGGCGCTTTTGCTCGCGTCTGTGTTGAAATTAATGTGCTCGAACCGCCAGTCAAAGAGATTTGGGTGGGTTGGGGTGATCATGCTCAAGAAATTGAAGTCATTTATGAGCGAATCCCCGGGTACTGCATGGATTGCAAAATGCTGGGTCATTCGACCAGTGTTTGTTATTCCCATGGAAAAAATCCCAAACCTGTTCGTCCTAAGCCTGCTGACCGTGCTTCTGGCCAGTCTCCCCCATCTACAGAGTCTGCCCCTCCAGGGGGTGTTAATTCTGGTTTTAATTGGGGACCCAGCCTCAGCTTCAGAAAACTGGCACGGGTCCCAGACGTAGAGAGGAGAAAGAGGCCAGTTCGGCAGGTTCTTCCAAGAAAGAATCCTCTTGAGTTGAATCCTTTTGAGGTGCTCTCGCATGGGCAGGACGCGGAGCCTGATCCTGTTGGATTAGATTGTGTTGATATGGACCCTCCATGTGGTCATCTGGAGGATGCCGGTGTTGGGTCTTCTGGAAAGGATCCTTTGGAGTCTGTTCTTGTTGAGGGTGTGATCCTCACTGATGAGGTTATTGATGGAGGGTTACAGTTGGATGATTGTGTGGATGGTATTGGGGTCCCGTCTACTAGTGAGTTGCCTGTGTTTGGCTCTCTGGGGCCTTGTACTTTGAATCACAGTAGTCATTCCATCCCCTCTGTTCCTTTGTCTCCTGATGATGCTTCCTCTACGGTAGAGGAATTGGTTGCTAGGCAGGGTCCTTCTGTCAGTGAGCTGGTCTTCCGGCTGGAATCTGCTGGAGATACTGATCAGGAATTCGATCGGCATTCTGAGTCGGGTGATGGCTGTAGGTCTGAAGGTCGTATTCTGGATGCTGATATGGGGGATATTAAGAAAAGGAAGGAGAATGCTTTTCATAGGTCGCGTAAAAAGCGACAGGGCGGTTCTGGTGCCCATTCTCCATGAATTTTCTCATATGGAATGTCAGGGGGCTCCGGAGCTCGGAGTCTCAACAAAGGCTACATGCCCACGTTAAAGATAAGAGAGTCAAGATCTTGGCTATTTTGGAACCCATGATTGATCTGGATGTTCGTTTTATGACTCGTCGTTTTGGTTTTTCTCGAGTTATATCGAACTCCTCGGGTCATATCTGGGTTTTCTTTGCGGAGGATGTCATGGTTGAGTGTCTTTTTGATCACACTCAATTCCTTCACTTCCGGGTTTCTGCTACTTTTTTGCCGACCACTGTCTTTTGTTCCTTTGTTTATGCTAAGTGTGATTACATTGAGCGCAGACAGCTTTGGAATTCTTTGCTTCAGGTTAAGCCTGCTCAGGGTCCTTGGCTTGTTGGTGGCGACTTTAATGTAGTCAGGAATTCGTCGGAGTGTTTGGGTTCTTCTGGTGGGCGGTTGCTTCCCATGGAAGAATTTAATCACTTTATTTTGGATTCTGGGTTAGTAGATGCTGGTTTTGAGGGGTCTTCGTTCACGTGGACGAACAAGACCATTTGGAAGCGTCTTGATCGGGTTTTTGTGTCTGTTGATTGGGGTGACCATTTCATTCTATTCGTGTGGAGCACCTCATTCGTACGGTCTCTGACCATTGTCCTCTTTTTGTGTCAGTCCCGGTCTTTGCTAGTGGGCCGAGTTCTTTTCGCTTTCAGAGCATGTGGCTCAGGCACCATGGTTTTTTGCAGACGGTGAGGCTTAATTGGAATTTACCGTGTCATTTGAACGGTATGCCCCGTCTTTTTGTGAAGTTGAAGCGCCTCAAAAGCCATCTGAAGTGGTGGAATAAGAGTGTTTTTGGTGATCTTTTTGCCAAACTTGCTGAGGCGGAGCAGGCTGTCCGGATTGCTGAGGCAGATTGCGAGGCTGCTCCTTCGGATTTGCATTGGACTAGTTTGTCCAATTGCAATGCAGATCTTGCTAGGGTTACCGCCATGGAGGCGGATTTTTGGCGGCAAAAAGCCGCTTGTAGGTGGTTAGAGGATGGTGAGAGGAACACCAAACTCTTCCACAATATGGTCAAGAAAAAAAGGGTGGCTAATAAAATCTTTCGTATTTGGGATAATGGCTCTTGCATTACTTCCCCTGAGCTTATTCAGCAGTCTGGGGCCGCCTTTTTTCAAAACCTGCTTACTGGGGATCCTTTTGTGCTTTCTTGCCCGGATTTTTCTGATTTCCCCTTGGTGATCTCGGATTTGGAGAACGCAAATATTGCTGCCCCTCCTTCTTTGGAGGAGGTGCAGGGCGACTGTTTTCTCCATTCACCGTGATAGTGTGGCGGGGCCTGATGGATTCTCTTCGGCCTTCTTTCAGCATTGCTGGGAGATTGTCCATCAGGATGTTTTTGATGCGGTCCTGGATTTCTTTCGGGGTAGTCCCTTGCCACAGGGGTTTACTGCCACCACGATCACATTGATTCCCAAAGTCATGGGAGCTCAGGCTTGGTCGGACTTTCGTCCTATCAGCTTGTGTAATGTGACTAATAAGATAATTTCCAAACTTTTATATTCTCGGCTGAAGGAGGTGGCGGAGAGGCTGGTTTCGTGGAATCAGAGTGGCTTTGTTCCAGGGCGGGTGATTTCGGATAATATCCTCCTTGCTCAAGAGCTCACTCATAGTCTTTCTCTCCCCACCCGTGGTGGCAATGTTATTTTGAAACTGGATATGGCTAAAGCTTATGATAGGGTCCAATGGTCTTTTCTGTTGGATGTCTTGAGGCATTATGGCTTTTCAGAGCAGGTAGTGTCGATGATATCTGCCTGCATTTCTCATTGCCAATTTTCAGTTAATATCAATGGTTCACTCACTGGATTCTTTGGATCCACTAGGGGTCTCCGGCAGGGCGACCCTTTGTCCCCACTTCTTTTCATTTTGGGGGCAGAGTACCTTTCGCGTGGTCTTGATCGTCTTTATCGTCAGTATCCTGCGATTAGGTACCGATCTGGTTGTGATCTCCTTCTTTCCCACCTGGCCTATGCTGATGATGTCATTATTTTTGCCAATGGTGGGACTCGTGAGATGAACAGTCTCATGGATTTTTTGCATCACTATGAAAACTGCTCGGGGCAGTTGGTGAATGCAGTTAAGAGTGTCATTATTTTGCCTCCGAGGTGTTCTGGTCGTACTCGTTCCCGTCTCCTTCGTATCACTGGGTTTGGGGAGGGTTGTTTTCCTATCAAATACCTCGGAGTTCCTTTGTTTCGTGGGAATAGAGTTTGCTCTCTTTTTGATCCCCTTGTGCAGATGGTGAGTAAGAAGTTGGAGGGTTGGGAGCTTAAAACTCTTTCCCCGGGGAGCCGTATGACTCTCCTTAGGAGTGTCCTCCTTTCGGTTCCCATTTACATGTTCCAGGTAGTCCAGCCACCTCTGGCAGTTATGGAGAGGCTTGAGAATGTTTTCAATGGTTTCCTGTGGGGATCCAGATCCTTGGATAAGAAATGGCATTGGGCGAGGTGGTCTCGTGCATGTCTTCCTGTCTCTGAAGGGGGTCTTGGATTTCGCAGGCTCAAAGATATTGTGGATAGCTTCTCCATTAAATTATGGTTTCGTTTTCGTCAAGGTTCATCCCTATGGGCCAAATTCATGATGAGAAAATACTGCCAGTTGGTGCATCCAGCTTATGTTTCATCTGCTGGGTTCATTTCTCCCACTTGGCGTCGTTTGCTTAAGATTAGGGCTCGTGCTGAATCTGGCATTCGATGGAGAATTGGGGTGGGAGATGTTGCTTTTTGGGATGACATCTGGTGTGGGGATGTTCCCTTGTCTAGTCAGGTCCTGCTTAGGGGGGATCGGGGTGTCCGTGTTTCTCACTTTCTTTCAGATGGGGCTTGGGATTTTGACCTTCTCTGCTCAGTTGTCCCACCCTCTGTTGCTGAGACTATTACTCTGATCCCTATTGCATCGGGGGAGCCCGATTCGGCTATTTGGGTGCATAGTTCTGACGGTGTTTTTTTCGCTGAAATCCGCATGGGAGCTTGTCCGCTTGAGAGACCAAGTTTCTGATATCTTCACTCCTTGCTGGGGCAGTTGGCTGAGGCCTACTATGTCTTTCTTCCTCTGGAGGTTTTGGCATCAATGGCTTCCAGTTGACGATGTGCTCCAGCGTCGTGGTTTCGAGCTGGCGTCTAAATGTCAGTGTTGTGAGATGCCTGAGACATTCACGCACATTTTCATTGATAGCCCTCTTGCCAGGTCTGTATGGCATTACTTTGGGGCTGTTTTTCATGTCCGTATTCCCCTTACCAGTGATTTCAGACTCTTCCTCAGTGCTTGGAAGAGGCATCCGGGGTGGACTCCTAGGGGCCACGTGAAGGAGTTTTTGCCTTTCATTGTTTTATGGTTTCTCTGGACGGCTCGTAACGATGCGAAACACCGTCATTTGCACATTTCCGCGGAGACTGTTAAGTCTCAGATTTTGTCTTATTTGCGCCTCGCTCACGCTGCGTCTACTGTTAAGCCCATGCACTGGCGGGGTGTTTTGCAGGCTGCGAGGGCTATGGGGATTTTTGTTCAGTTGCGTAGGGCTCGTAAACTGACGATTGTTCGTTGGTTGCGGCCGCCGTTCGGGTGTTTTAAATTGAATGTAGATGGGAGTTCGAGAGGTAGTCCTGGGAACTCTACTGTTGGTGGGGTTGTTCGTGACTCTTCTGGGCATGTGGTGGTTTCTTTCAGTGAGTTCATTGGAGTTGGGACCAATGTCCGGGCAGAATTATGGGCTATTTGGAGGGGTCTTCTCATTTCTTCTGATCTTCATCTCTTCCCTCTTTGGATTGAGACTGACTCTTGGATTTCCATTCTTTTACTTCGTTCTCGTCGGTGCTGCTGGGATCTTGAACATTTTGTTACACGGATTCTTTTGTTGATGAGGGGGCGATCTGTTCATTTATCGCATATTTACCGGGAAGGGAATTCTGTGGCGGATGCCTTGGTGGCGAGGGCTCATACTTTTAGGCAGTACACCTTAGAGTTAGGTCCTTCCCTACCTCCAGACATCTCCACCCTTGCTAGATCTGATCATTCTGGGCTTCCATACCTCAGAAACAGATCCTCTTAGCCATTTGCAGCCCCTTCTTCTTTTTTGGATCTCTTTCTTTATGGTCTCTGGCTCTATATCTATTTATATCTATATACATATATATATATATATATATATATATATATTTTATTGCAGGTTAGTGTACTTGGAGGTTGTTTTTCACTTCCGTATGGTCTGTGCAAGTGGGTCCAGACACTTGCACATGATGTGTGTATTCTTGTTTGTTCTGAGTGGGTCTCTGCCCTATTTCTGTTGGTGCTTTCCTTTGGCACATTCATGGTTCCTGGAGGGCGTTTACTGCTGGTTCTCCTTGGCCGCCGTATCAGTTATTGTAGAGGTGTTTGCTGGATGTCATGGTGGATTCATGGGGTGCTTTCTAAAGGATCCTCTGCTTCTTATGACATGTTCGTCAGACTCCTACTTCATGGGATCGAGATCTCTGCTCTTTTGATTCAGATGCTAGATATCTTTGTTCTGGCGGGATTGCGATCTATATATTACTCTGTGATCGCCATTATTGGACTCTCCAGGATGATAGCTCCGGGATGAGAGCTTTTGCATGGACTCTGCGATCATCTCGCCATTATCATTTTGTCTTCCTCAGCATGCGGTTCATAGCGCTTCTCCTTTTTGATTAGTTGTTGCCGCTTATTTGGTAGTCTTCTAGGGTTCGTTTTGCTTTTGTAATTCCTTCCCTAGGTTGCTTTGTATTTATGTTTCTACTGCTTTAGCCTTTTTGAGGAGGTTATGGTTTTATCCACCTCCTCTTTTAGGTTTTTTTTCTGTATTCTGTATTTTGTTACTGTTTATTTTGTGGATATATACAGGTAGGGGTCTGCCTAACCCCCCCGCATCCGGCGGTGTTTTCCGGAAAAAAAAAAAAAAAAAAAAAAAAAAAAAACCCTAAACCCTAAACCCTAAACCCTAACCCTAAACCCTAAACCCTAAACCCTAAACCCTAAACCCTAAAAAAAAAAAAAAAAAAACCCTAAACCCTAAACCCTAAACCCTAAACCCTAAACCAAAAACCATTTTGCCCCCAAAAAATTTCCTCTAATGTGAATAGTGCCCAAAATTCGCCAAAAAATCGCCAAAAATCGCCCCCCTCTCGGCGCCGGTTTCCGGCCGACCAATGATACCATCAGATGCGTCTCGACGAGACGAGGCTACTGTCAAAAAATCAGGTCCATCGGAGCATGTTTGCCCCGTCAATTTTACGTCCAAAGTTCCCAAAAACCCCGAAATTCCGGCGAAATCCATCGCCCCACCGTCCGTTCATCGTCCGACCATGGGTAGTATACCGTTGGAATCGTCTCTGATTGTCGATCCTACTGTCCAAAATTCAGGCCAAACGAAGTTCATTAGCACCCCGAAATCGACTGCCGAAGTTCCGCACGCACTGTTCATCGCGACGCCGGAAGTTTCAGCCCCGATTCCGGCCAGCTCCGGTCTTATTTCTCCGATCAAGACCCCGATCTGGAATGCCCATGACCAGACGCCTCCAGTTATAGTTTCAATTTCATCATCGGAGTCCGGAGGCGGAGGTAATTTCAGATCTAAGAATTTCAGCCCACAAGCTATATATGCGATGGCTTCTAAACTCAATTACTCCGGATCGGTTGCTGATTTTTGCAATTCCTCTCTACTACAAACTCACCAAGTCATGGGTAAGATTTCTATGCCTTCAATTTCGGAAAATACCTTGCCGATCAAAAACGCCCAATTTGGGGTATTTCAATCGATTTCGCCGGATTTAAATGTTCAATCGGTGCCTTTGCCGACCGAGTCTACTGGAAAGGATCCCGGATTTGTGTTTTCCACCCCTTCGCCGACCTTCTCTCAGTCGCCAGCCGGCGAATCACGAGTTGACTCGGCCGAGTCACTCGGCCGTACTCAACGAGTTGACTCGGCAGTCAACTGTTCTCTTCCGGAAGTCAAATTGGGGTTGAAAAGTGCTGTTTCGCCTGATTCTGCTCGTTTATTCAGTGATTTACTTGCTCCTGTTTCTTCCTTGCCTCGGGATAAGACGTTTGCAGGTGTTGCAGAAGTCATGGATCAGTATTTTGCTCCGCAGGTTCTTGATGGAGTATCGGGTTTACACTTCCCGGATGAGGTTATGTCTAACTTGGTTGCGCCTTTTAAATTTTCTTTGATTGGTCGCATTACTGGTAATAGGAGGATCACTCCCAATAATGTTATTTTGACTGCTATTTCTCAATTAGAATTTGTGGGCTCGCCTCGAGTTCGCTTTCTTCCTCGGGGGTTCATGGCTCTAATTCTTACTTGTGAGGCGGATTTTCTGAAATTCTCGTCTCTCGGTACTCTATCTTTTGGATCAGTGTCAGTTAAGTTTTCTAAGTGGACTCCGGAATTTAATTTTGCTGAGGAATCGCCTCTTGTACCAGTTTGGGTTAGGATTCCTAATTTACCTCTACATCTTTACTCGAGACGTACTCTCTTTATGGTTACCAAGCTTTTGGGGAATCCAATTGAGATGGATGAGTTTACTGCAGATTGTTCCCGGGGTTCTTTTGCCCGTGTTTGTGTGGAGATTGATGTTTCCAAACCCCGTCCGGATAAGATTTGGGTTGGATGGGGCTCTCATGTTCTTCACTTGGATGTGGTTTATGAACGAGTTCCATTTTACTGTACTGATTGCAAGATGTTGGGTCACTCTTCCCAGCGATGTGCTCGTACTGGTTACAGGGCTTCAGGCGATCTTTCAAAAGCTCAGGGGAAGAGGCCTCAGACTTCTTCGACTACTGCTCCAGGGTCTTCGCATCAGCATCAGGGTGTTCCGCTTGGCTCGGTTCCTTCTAGTGGTCCTGGTTCTAGGAGTGCTGAGCCAGGTTGGACTCAGCAGCGACGTCGGCGTCGCCAGGCTTCGAGTCAGGTTACTCCTCAGGCTCTTGTTTCGAATAACCAGTTTGAGGTTCTTCACTCCATTTCAGGTGATTCCTTCCCTGGTGGTGATTCTGGTGTGGGTTCTTCTTCATGCCCTCCGTCCTCTTCTCTTGTTTTAGATGCAAGTCTTGAGGATGTTCCTTTGCTCCCTCAAGTTGTGGTGGCTCCGATGTCTACTCCAGATATCCCTGTGGTTGTTACTTCTGTTATTGCAGGGAAAGCTCAGGGGTATAGTTCTGGGGTGAGCTCTCCTCTGGTTGATGTGGTCCCCGTGGTTCTAGATCCGATGATGGTATCTACTGTTCCGACACAGATGGTTGTGTCTACTGCTTCTGGTTCTCTCGCTCCGTTAGAGATCGACCTTGGGAGTGGGTCTCGGGTGGCTGATTTGACTCCTTCTCCTACTACAGCATGTCAGTCTTTGCCTTTACCAGGACGCACGAGATCTCAGAGGCGACGTTTTTACAGGATTCAAGCGGGTCAGTCGAGTTCCCCTTATGGTCGACCTCCTGATCCCGGTTGAGTTAGTTCTTCCGCATTCTCATTTTGCGGTAGCTGATGGGCGCTCACTGCAGGCTTCTCCTTGCTCATCGTTGTCTTTATTTGCTTTGCTGATATATTCCGGGTGCCCTGTTGGCCTTTGAGTGCATTTTGTAGATGACTTCTGGGTTCCTGTTGTAGTATGTCTGTATTTTGTTATGATGTGACGATTGTTCAGCCTTTTTTGCGGAGGTCTTGGTCTAGTCCCCCTCCCATCAGGCTTTCTTTGTACTGCTCTTTTGTTGTATATAAAAAATAATTTCCGGAAAAAAAAAAAAAAAACCCTAAACCCTAAACCCTAAACCCTAAACCAAACCCTAAACCATTCGCCCCCAAAACATTTTCTCTCAAAGTGAATAGTGAAATAAAAAGCCAAAAAATCTCCAAATTTTCGCCTCACATGCCGGAGCCGGTTCCCGGCCGGTTCACCGGACCATCTGAACCGCCACGACGAGGCGATGCTGCTGTCAAACTTTCAAAGCAAACGGAGTCCGATTGCCCGACCAAAAGCTCATCCGAAAATCTGCAAATTCCGGCCAAAATCTCATCTCCGGCGATTTCAACTCCGTTTTTTACAAATGAGGTACCGTTGGATTCGTCTCGTCAAGGCGAGGCTACTGTGAAAATTTAAAGTCATTCAGAGTTGATTTGCCCGTCCGATTTCACCACGAAAGTTCCGCCTGCACTGTTCACGCAGGAGCCGTCCGCGTTTGCTCGATTCCGGTCAGTTCCGGCGTCCTTTCTCCGATCCAAGCCCCAGATCTGGAATGCCCGTCCTCAGACGAATAAGTTCGTCCATGGCCCGTTGCCCGCATCGTTCACATTCACCGGGAATTTTAGATCTAGTCCGGCACCGCCTGTAACCCTCGTCGCGCCTGCTTCTTCGGTCAATTCCGCCGGCGTCCGAGCTCCTTTGGGAAATTCCTCTTCAGGTTGTGTTCGTCCGGTCTTGGGTAATATTTCCCCACCGTCAATTGCAGGTTCACAGCCGTCGGTCGGAAACGCCCAATTTGGCGAGTTGCGGCCGAGTCACCCTTCGATTTCCGTCAAATTATCTCCTGTTTTGGCCGATTCTTCAACTTCTCTCACCGGTTCTAAGCTCCTCCCATCATCGCCGGCCGACGGTGGTCCTCCGGTGGTACCGTTCCGGGTTGACTCGGTCGAGTCACCCATTCAACCCTTGCGGGTTGACTCGGCAGCAAGTCAATTGCCTTCTACTATTCCCGTTGCTCCGGCAGTTGTTTTTCCTCGCTCTGTCCCTCCTGCGGTGTCTTTCAGGGATGTTTTGCGTCGTTCCTCTCCACCGTCGCAGGCTCAGAGTTTTGCTGATGTTGCTGCATCGATGGATGAGGTGCCCGCTCCGATTGTTCGCGATGGGATTCCCGGAATTTTGTTTCCGGATCAGGTTATTTCGTCCCTCTCTGCTTCTTTTAAGTTTGCTCTGGTAGGGCGTATCACTGGGAACCGGGGTTTGACTCCCAATTCTGATATATTATCTGCTTTCTCTTGTATTGGTTTGTTGGGTTCTCATACTGTTCGTTTTCTTCCTCGTGGGTATATGGTTCTCACCCTTTCCTGTGAGGAGGATTATTTGAGGTTTTGGACTCAGCCTCTTGTTTCGATTCGGTCTGTAGTGATTCGTTTTTCGAAATGGACTCCCGAATTCAAGTTTGAGGCGGATTCTCCTATTGCTCCTATTTGGGTCAGATTTATTGATTTGCCATTGCATCTTTATGCTAAACAGAGCTTGTTTCCTATTGCTAAGATTTTAGGTAATCCAGTTAAGATTGATGAGATTACCGCTGATGGGACTAGAGGATCTTTTGCTAGAGTTTGTGTTGAGATTGATGTTCTTCAGGCTCGTCCGGAGCGTATCTGGGTGGGTTGGGGTGATCATAGTCAGGTTGTGGAGGTGGTCTATGAGCAAGTTCCCCATTATTGTTCTCATTACCAGTTGTTGGGCCATTCACTTGATTTTTGCTCTCGTAATGGAAAGTCTTCTCGCCCGCGCCGGACCCGACCTCATGGTAAGGGTGTTGCATCGGATTCCCCGCTTCCGCCTCCTTCCGAGCAGCCTCAGGGTGTTGCGTCTGATCCGCCACAGTCCGGTGATACTGATTTTATAGGACATGTTTCCAAGCGTCCCCGACGCAGACCTGTTGTGAGGAAAGATCCGGCTCGGCCCATTTCGACGAAGAATTACTATGAGATACTGCAAGATTTACCCACTGCTTCAGGTCCTGGTGAGACTTCGGGTACCGTTAAACCCCGTCCCCAGAGGTTTAAGTCCCTTCTTAGTAAGCTTGCGGCAGAGCAGAATGCTGCGGTGAGTAGTCTGTCTCACGATGATTTGGATCCGATTATCTCGTCTCAGGCCACGGATATGGTTGAGGTGGCATCTACTTCTGGAGCAGTTGTTACTGCACCTGTGGTTGTTACTGTTCCGGTTGTTGAGATTGCCCCTGCTGTTCCGGATCCTGTGGGTGATACTCCTGTTTCTACTGCTCCGCCAGAGTTTGAGATGGGTTCAGTGAGTGAAGGATGTTTATCTCTACCACTTCCGGGCCGTACGCGATCTCAGCAGCGGCGTTATTATAGGCAGAAGGCGGCTCAGGCGAGTTTGCCCTACGGGCGACCTCTTGATCCAGGCTGATTTCGTTTTCCGCATTTTTGGCGGTATGTGGTGGGCGTTCACTGCAGAGTTCTCCTTGCTCACCATTTTGTCCTATTTGTCTGATGTATTCCGAGGCACTCGCTGGTTTGTTTGTATTTTGTTGTGCTTTATTCCAGGTTGCCCTGTTGTAGTATGTCTTTATTTCTGTTTTTATGTTATGATTGTGGTATAGCCTTTCCGGAGGTCTTGGTCTAGTCCCCCTCCGTTAGGTTTTATTTGTTAATAAATAAACTTTTTAGCTAAAAAAAAATAAAAAAAAACCCTAAACCCTAGACCCTAGACCCTAGACCCTAGACCCTAGACCCTAAACCCTAAAACCTAAACCCTAGACCCTAGACCCTAGACCCTAGACCCTAGACCCTAGACCCTAGACCCTACACCCTAAAACCCTAAACCCTAAACCCTAAACCCTAAACCCCAAAACCCCAAAACCCTAAAAAAAAAAAAACCCTAAACCCTAAACCCTAAAACCCTAAACCCTAAACCCTAAACCCTAAACCGAAACCGAAATCGGAAAAAACGCTCTCAAGAAAAAAAAAATTCCAAATTACCCCCATTTGGCACTATTCACGTCATTACCGCCGCCATGTCACCGCCGCCGGATCCCGGCCGGCGACCACCCCCATTAGAACCGCCTCCCCTCGCCGATCAACATACCAAAATCTCAGACCGATTGGATTCCGGCAACGTCCCCGATTTTCAGTTCGAAATTTCGCCTGTTTTTACTTCTTCTTCGTCGCCGGCGGCCGCTGCTCTTCCCGGCACCGGAGGTACTTCTCCTGTATCGGTTTTTAGTCAGCTTTCCAGTGATACCCATGCGCGACCGGATTATTCACCTCAGCCGCCGTTTTCTTCGTTTTTGTCCTCGGCGCCACTGTTCACGTCTGCGCCGTCTGGTTTTCTCCAAATTCCGGCCATCTCCGGCAACCTCGTTGCTAATGGAACCCCGATCTTGAATCCCCTCACCCAGACGATCAGTTTGCCTCTGGTATCAGCCCCAACGCCGTTCGTATGCGACGGCAATTTCAGATCTACGATTTTCAGTCACTGTTCACCGATCGCGACGGCTTCCTTGCTCAATTCCTCCGGCGTCGCACCTCCATTTCTCAATTCCTCCATGGCGTTTACTCCCCCTGTCATGGGCAATATCCCGGTATCTTCAATTTCTGGTTTCAGTCCGGCAATCAGAAACGCCCAATTTCCGATTTCTTCACCGTTTCCGACTACTGTGTTTACCGAGTTCACCCCTCCGCCGCCCGGTTCTGCTGGTTCCGACACCGGTTTCATGTTCGCTGCTACGTCGCCGGTCCTCGGTGGTGGTCCGGTGGGTCAGGGCCGAGTCAACTCGGTTGAGTCTCTTAGTCAAGTGTCGTGGGTCAACTCGGCAGTCACATCTGGTGCTTCTGCGGTCCATGTAAGTTCGAAAGTTGTTTCTCCTCATGTGTCTTTTAAGGACGTTTTGGCTCCCCCGTCTCCTCGTACGGTGAAGAATAGCTTTGATGATGTTCTCAACTCGATGGAGGAGATTCTCGAGCCTTCTTTTTTGGATGGGAAACCGGGTATTTTATTCCCGGATAAGGTAATTTCATCCCTTATTGAGCCATTTAAATTTGCATTGGTGGGTAAAATTTCTGGGAATCGGTCTGTGGTGCCCAATTCGATGATTTCTGTTGCCTTTGGCAAAGTGGGTTTGGTCAGACCGTTCAATTTGAAATTTTTACCCCGGCAACCTCGTTGCTAATGGAACCCCGATCTTGAATCCCCTCACCCAGACGATCAGTTTGCCTCTGGTATCAGCCCCAACGCCGTTCGTATGCGACGGCAATTTCAGATCTACGATTTTCAGTCACTGTTCACCGATCGCGACGGCGTTCTTGCTCAATTCCTCCGGCGTCGCACCTCCATTTCTCAATTCCTCCATGGCGTTTACTCCCCCTGTCATGGGCAATATCCCGGTATCTTCAATTTCTGGTTTCAGTCCGGCAATCAGAAACGCCCAATTTCCGATTTCTTCACCGTTTCCGACTACTGTGTTTACCGAGTTCACCCCTCCGCCGCCCGGTTCTGCTGGTTCCGACACCGGTTTCATGTTCGCTGCTACGTCGCCGGTCCTCGGTGGTGGTCCGGTGGGTCAGGGGCCGAGTCAACTCGGTTGAGTCTCTTAGTCAAGTGTCGTGGGTCAACTCGGCAGTCACATCTGGTGCTTCTGCGGTCCATGTAAGTTCGAAAGTTGTTTCTCCTCATGTGTCTTTTAAGGACGTTTTGGCTCCCCCGTCTCCTCGTACGGTGAAGAATAGCTTTGATGATGTTCTCAACTCGATGGAGGAGATTCTCGAGCCTTCTTTTTTGGATGGGAAACCGGGTATTTATTCCCGGATAAGGTAATTTCATCCCTTATTGAGCCATTTAAATTTGCATTGGTGGGTAAAATTTCTGGGAATCGGTCTGTGGTGCCCAATTCGATGATTTCTGTTGCCTTTGGCAAAGTGGGTTTGGTCAGACCGTTCAATTTGAAATTTTTACCCCGGGGTTTCATGGTCATTACTCTTTCTTGTGAAGAGGATTACGCACGGCTTTGGGCGCGTGGTAATATGATGGTTGGCTCACTTGGTATCCGTTTTTCTAAATGGACACCAGAATTCAAGTTTCAGGCGGAGTCGCCAGTTGCGCCAGTTTGGGCTCGACTTCCGGAATTACCTTTGCATTTATATGAGAAAAAAAGCCTTTGTGCTATTGCCAAGCTCTTGGGAAAGCCTATCAAAGTTGATGACCACACTGCTGAGGTGTCTCGTGGGGCCTATGCTCGCGTGTGTGTGGAAATTAATGTGTTGAAGCCTCCCGTAAAGCACATTTGGGTGGGCTGGGGTGATCACACTCAAGAGATTGAGGTTGTGTATGAGAGGATCCCGGCTTATTGCACTGATTGCAAAATGCTGGGACATGCGACGAGTGTTTGTTACTCTCATGGCAAGAATCCCCGGCCGATCCGGGCTAAGTCATTTGGTCCAGTCCCTCCATCTCAGACTGCTGCTTCGGGTCCGTCATCCCAGGAGGGTGTCATTTCTGATGAGGTCCAGGGTCATCAGGACCCTAATGCTGAGACTTTTGTTGGCCCTAAGCGTCGTAGAAGGAGACGGCCTGCGCGTCGAGTTCCACCTGCTGCTGTTCCTCCTTCAGGGCAGGCTCCTTCACAGTCGAAGAGTACTTCGAATGCTTTTGATGTCCTTTCTCCTTTGCAGAAGGAGGCGCAGCTCTTTGATTCTAGTGCGTTAGTTGGTTCCACTTCTGAGTCTGGGCTCCGCTTTGGGGATGTGGGTGTTGATTTCACCGGGGGTCCTCCTTTGGAGCATGCTCCATCCGAGGGTATGGATACTGTTGGTTTGAGTTCACCCACCGTTGTTGTTTCCCCGTTGGCATTAGGTGGTGTGTCAGCCCAGTCTGGGGCTAAAGATTTGGAGGAGGAGGATGTTATTCCTTTTGTTGATTGTGTGGAAGTTTTGGGGTCTCCGCATGCTGGTATTGACACGGTGTTTTCTGAACCCGTGATTTGTTTGGAGAATCATAGTTGTCACTCGATCCCTTCTGGCCCTTCGTCCCCTGCTGATGCGTCTTCTTTGTTTACTCAGCTGGTTGATAGACAGGGTTCTCCTATTTCTGAGAGGGTTGTCCGTGAGAGGTTTGTTGAGGATCTTGACCAGGTTTTTGATAGACTTTCTGAACCGGGTGATGGCCGTGCGTCTGAGGACGGCGTCCTGGACTCAGATATGCCAGATGTTAAGAAAAAGAGGGGGAGGGATGATCCCCCTGGGTCGCTCAGGAAGCGATCGGGCATTTCTGCTGCCCTTTCATCATGAATTTCCTAATCTGGAATATCCGGGGACTCCGGGGTTCGGAGTCCCAACAGAGGCTTCATGCTTTTGTTAAGGAGAAACAGATTAAGATTTTGACTGTTTTGGAGCCGATGATTGATTTAGATCAGAGATTCATGACTCGTCGTCTTGGTTTTTCTCGAGTCATTTCGAATCTCTCTGGTCACATTTGGGTGTTTTTTGCTGCTGATGTGCAGGCTGAGTGTGTCCTTGATCATGCTCAGTTCCTTCACATTAAGGTTTCTGCCCCTTTTTTACCCACATCTGTTTTTTGTTCTTTTGTTTATGCCAGATGTGATTATATTGAGCGTCGGGACCTCTGGTCTTCCCTGCTTCACGTCAAGCCTGTTCTGGGTCCTTGGCTGGTTGGTGGGGATTTCAATGTTGTTCGTGATGCGTCTGAGTGTTTGGGCACCCGTGGTGGTAGGTTGCTACCCATGGAGGAGTTCAACACTTTCATTATGGATTCTGGTTTGATTGATGCTGGTTTTGAGGGGTCTTCGTTCACTTGGACGAATAAGACCGTTTGGAAGCGGTTGGACAGGGTTACGGTTTCTGTTGATTGGGGTGATCATTTCAGCTCCATTCGAGTTGAACATCTCCCCCGTACTGTTTCTGACCACTGTCCGCTTTTGGTTACCGCTCCGGTTTTTGCCCGTGGGCCGAGCTCGTTTCGCTTCCAGCGTATGTGGCTTCGGCATCATGGTTTTTTGCAGACTGTCAGGCTCAATTGGAATTTGCCTTGCAGTCTAATTGGTATGTCGCGTCTTTTTGTCAAGTTGAAGCGTCTTAAGAATCACCTCAAGTGGTGGAATCGGGATGTTTTTGGTAACATCTTTGATAAAATCACCGAGGCTGAGAGCGCAGTTCGTTCCGCTGAGCTTGCTTGTGAGGCCGATCCTTCTGATTCGAATTGGACTGCCCTGTCCGATCGTAATGCGGATCTGGCCCGTGTCACCGCCATGGAGGCGGATTTTTGGAAACAAAAAGCTGCATGCAACTGGCTAGAGGATGGTGAGCGGAACACCAAACTCTTTCATAACATGGCTAAGAAGAAGCGTGTGGCTAATAAGATTTTCCGCATATGGGATGATGGGGTTTGCCTGACGTCTCCTGAGATGATTCAGCAGTCGGGTGCCTCATTTTTTCAGAACTTACTCACTGGGGATCCCTTTGTGCTTGATTGTCCTGATTTTTCGGGGTTTCCTTCGGTGATTTCTGATGAGGAGAATTATGGGATTACTGCTACCCCCTCCCTTGAGGAGGTGCGTGCGACTGTTTTCTCCATTTCTCCTGACAGTGTGGCAGGCCCTGATGGCTTCTCTTCGGCGTTTTTCCAGCATTGCTGGGAGATCGTTCATCAGGATGTGTTGGATGCGGTTTTGGATTTTTTTCCGAGGCTCTCCCCTGCCCCAGAGCTTTACTGCCACCACGATTACTTTGATCCCAAAATTCGAGGGTGCTCGGGCTTGGTCGGATTTCCGTCCGATCAGCCTGTGTAATGTCACGAACAAAATCATTTCTAAGTTGTTGTACTCTCGTTTGCGGGCTGTGGCGGAGAGACTCATTTCTTTGAATCAGAGTGGTTTTGTTCCGGGATGGATGATTTCTGATAACATCCTCCTTGCTCAGGAGCTCACTCATAGTCTCACTCTTCCCACTCGTGGTGGTAATGTTATTTTGAAGTTGGATATGGCTAAGGCCTATGATCGGGTCCAATGGCCTTTCCTTTTTGCTGTTTTGCGCCATTTTGGTTTCTCTGAGCAGGTTGTGGCGTTGGTCTCGGCCTGTATTTCTCATTGTCATTTCTCCGTTAATATCAATGGTTCTCTTTCGGGGTTCTTCGGTTCTACCAGGGGCCTCAGGCAGGGAGACCCATTGTCCCCCCTTCTCTTCATCTTAGGGGCGGAGTATCTTTCGCGTGGCCTTGACAGACTCTACTTGCGTCATCCTGCTTTCAGGTACCGTTCTAGTTGTGATCTTTTGATTTCCCATCTAGCCTATGCTGATGATATCATTATTTTTTCCAATGGTGGGTCTCGTGGGATGCAGCGTCTTTTAGATTTTCTGCATCACTATGAGAACTGTTCGGGACAGCTGGTGAATGCTGTCAAGAGTTCCCTGATTCTTCCTCCGCGATGCTCTGAGCGCCTTCGCTCTAGACTTTTGCGTATCACTGGCTTTGCGGAGGGGCATCTGCCGATCAAGTACCTAGGAGTTCCCTTATTTCGAGGAAATAGGACGTGTTCTCATTTTGAGCCCCTCTTACAGTCTGTTAGGAGGCGGCTGGAGGGTTGGGAGATTCGTACTCTTTCTCCGGGGAGCCGCATGACCCTCATTCGTAGCGTGCTCCTCTCGATGCCCATATATTTGTTTCAGGTTGTTCAGCCTCCGTTGGCTGTCATGGAGAAACTTGAGAGAGCCTTTAATGCCTTTCTTTGGGGGTCTAGGCCCTTGGAGAAGAAATGGCATTGGGCTCGTTGGTCTCGGGCTTGCCTCCCCGTGGAAGAGGGGGGTCTTGGCTTCCGCAGATTGAAAGATCTCGTGGATAGCTTCTCCATAAAACTGTGGTTTCGGTTCAGGCAGGGATCTTCCCTCTGGGCCAAATTTTTGATGAGGAAATATTGCCTCTTGGCGCACCCAGCTTGTGTCTCTTCTCGTGGTTTTATCTCTCCCACTTGGCGGCGTTTGCTCCAGATCAGGCCTCGTGCGGAGAGTGGTATTCGCTGGCGTGTCGGCCATGGAGATCTTTCATTTTGGGATGATTGTTGGTTCAGGGATGTTCCCCTGTCCAGTCGGACTGAGGTCTGTGGAGATCGTGGTGCCCGGGTTTCCCATTTTCTTTCGGAGGGAACCTGGGATTTTGACCTCCTTTGTTCAGTAGTTGCTCCTTCTTTTGCGGAGCAGATTGTGTTGGTCCCGATTCTCTTGGGAGAGTTGGATTCGGCTCGTTGGATTCATAGCTCCGATGGTGCTTTTTCTGTTAAGTCCGCTTGGGAGTTGATCCGTTTGCGCGCCCCGATCTCTGGCATTAATCGCCCCTGTTGGGGTAGCTGGTTGAGGCCTACGATGTCATTCTTTCTTTGGAGATTTTGGCATCAGTGGCTCCCAGTTGATGAGGTGCTTCAGCGCCGTGGCTTTGCGTTAGCGTCTCGTTGTCAGTGTTGTGATATGTCTGAGACATTCACGCATGTGTTTATTCGCAGCCCGGTGGCTCGCCCTGTTTGGCATTTTTTTGGTGCTGTCTTTGGGGTTCGTATCCCTGACACTGAGGATTTCAGGCTATTCCTTAGTGCGTGGAAGAGGGATCTGGTCTGGGCTCCAGGGGGCCATGTGAGGGAGTTTCTCCCTTTCATTATTTTGTGGTTTCTCTGGACGGCTCGGAATGATGCGAAGCACCGCTTGCTCTCCATTTCTGGAGAGACGGTGAAGTTCCAGATCTTGTCTTACCTGCGCCTCGCCCATTCTGCGCGTACTGTCAAACCCAAGCATTGGGTGGGTTATTTCCAGGTGGCGCGTTCGCTAGGGATTTCGGTTTGCTTTCACAGATATCATCGGACGGCGATTGTTCGTTGGCTTCGGCCGCCGTTCGGTTGTTTTAAGCTTAATGTGGATGGGAGTTCGAGAGGGAATCCTGGGGATTCTTCGGTTGGTGGCGTCGTTCGTGATCATTCTGGGCGGGTCTTGCTTTCGTTCAGTGAGTTCATTGGAGCTGGGTCTACTATCCGGGCGGAACTCTGGGCGGTCTGGAGGGGTCTTATCCTTTGTTCTGATCTTTCTCTTTTCCCTCTTTGGATTGAGGTTGATTCCCAGATTTCTGTTCAGATCCTCCGATCTCGTCAGTGTTGTTGGGGGTTGGATCACATTATGTCTAGGATTTTGGTTCTCTTGAGGGGGCGTATGGTTCATATCTCGCACATATACAGGGAGGGTAATTCGGTGGCGGATGCTTTGGCGGCTAGGGCTCATGACCTTAGGCAGTTTACCTTAGAGTTAGGTCCTTCCTTACCCAGACACATCTCCATCCTTGCCCGTTCTGATCATTCAGGGCTTCCATACCTCAGATCCAGATATTCTTAGCCATTTGTAGCCCCTTCTTCCTTTTGGCTCTCTTTCTTTATCTATATATATGTATATTTTTTCTTGCAGGTCTTTTGTGCTTGGAGGTTGTTTTTTATATCACATTTGAGCGGTGCAAGTTGGTCCAGACACTTGCACTCTTCATATTTTGTTCCTTTGGATTTGGGTGGGTCCCAGCACTTTCTCCGTCGGTGCTTTTCTTTGGACCATTCCTGTTATTCGGCTGGCGCTCACTGCAGACTTCTACTTGACCGCCGCTTTCTTACTTTTCTGCTCTCTTGTCGATTGTTATGGTGGCTCTGGATGATATATTTCGGTGGTCTCTTTAGCCCGGAGCCTCATTCATCTCGGGAGTTATATGGTTTCTACTTCTGCTCCGTGCATTGGTGGCTCTGGACGTTCACTATTGGTTGCCTCTTATTTCAGAGTTACAGTCATGCTTGGATTTCTGATTTTATGAGCTCCGTCAGTTGTCACCCTCTCCTTGGGTCTTTGAGATTTTCTGACTTGAGCTGGATTACGGTCCTCCTTTTGTGTTTCGACCATTTTTGCACAGTATCTTTCCAGCTGCATATTATTTTGACGGCCAGATCGTGTATAGCTGCCCGTTCTTGGATTAGGATGTACTTTTCAGATTGGCATTACATCGACAGACGGCTCAGAGATGGGTACCATCGATGGTCTTTTGCACCTACTTCTGAGCTGGATCACTACTGTTTAGATATGCTTCGCTTTGTTTTCATATATTTAGCGCTGATCATTTGTGTTTATTTGTATTATGCATTTTACTTAGGGATTAGTTTTTGGCTTGTGTATTTGCCACCCTAGGTTTCTGTTTTTCTATTTGTATGACTAGCCTTTTGAGAGGTGTTGATTTTATCCTCCTCTCTTTGGGTTTTATCTTGTATTTTGTGTTTGATGATATATACAGGTAGGGGTCTGCCTAACCCCCCCGCTTCCGGCGGTGTTTATTTCTAAAAAAAAAAAAAAAAAAAAAAAAAAAAAAACCCTAAACCCTAAACCCTAAACCCTAAACCCTAAAAAACCCTAAAAAACCCTAAACCCTAAACCCTAAACCCTAATAAACTTTTTAGCTAAAAAAAAAAAAAAAAACCCTAAACCCTAAACCCTAAACCCTAAAACCCTAAACCCTAAACCCTAAACCCAAAAACCCTAAACCCCAAAAACCCTAAACCCTAAACCCTAAACCCTAAACCCTAAACCCTAAACCCTAAACCCTAAACCCTAAACCCTAAAACCCTAAAACCCTAAACCCTAAACCCTAAACCCTAAACCCTAAACCCTAAACCAAAACCAAACCATTTCGCCCCTAAAATTTTTTCTCTAAAGTGAATAGTGACCCAAAATAAGCCAAAAATCGCCCAAAAATCGCCTCCATGTTAACGCCGGTTTCCGGCCGGCCAATGACACCAACAGATGCGCCTCGACGAGACGAGGCTACTGTAAAAATTTCAGGTCAATCGGAGCACCTTTGCTCGGCCAATTCCTCGTCTGAATGCTCGAAATCTGCGCATTTTCTGGCGAGCTCGATCGCGCCGGCTAAAGTTCATCGTCCGGCTACGATTCTTGTTTCACTAGAATCATCTTCTCAAATCGCACCTTGTGTTCAAATTTCAGGTCAATCGGAGTCCGTTTGGTGCCCCAATTCATCCGGCAAAGTCGCGAATTTACTGTTCACAGAATCGCCGCCTACGGTTTTCTCGATTCCGGTCGCTTCCGATGGTGTTTGTTCGATCGGGGTCCCGATCTGTAATACCCACTCCAAGGCGCTTCATATGGTACCAGCACCGATGTCTATAACGTCTCCGATGGACGGGATTTTCAGATCTACGATTACAAGCTCTATTCACTCGCCTTCGTCGGACGTTTGCTTCAATTCCGGCGCCGACACTTCTCTAAAATTCAATTCCTTTGGCCAGAGCTCTAATCAAGGGATGGGCAATTGTTCCATGTTGCCAATTTTGGAAAATTATTCAGAGATCGGAAACGCCCAATTTGGTGTTCTTGGCTCGAGTTCATCACCGATTTCGTCCCGAGTCACAACCGTTCCGGCCGGTTCGGGTAGTGGTATGGCCGATTCCGGCTTCGCATTCTCCTCTCCGGCATTAGGTGGTGCTCAGTTTGGTGACTCGCCGGTGAACTCGGTCGGCTCTCTGAGTTCACTCGGCCGAGTTGGACCGGCAGTTCCTCCTTCGCGGATTGCTGCCTCGGTTGTTCCATCGGCTGTTTTTGATCGTTCTTCGAAGGTTTCTTGTCCTCCGTCAGTCTCTTTTAAGGATATTTTGAATCGTACGTCTCCGGTTTTGCCGAGTCAGAGTTTTGCTGACATAGTTGACTCGATGGAAGAAGTGCCAGCTCCGATTGTTCGAGATGGGATTCCCGGTATTTTGTTCCCGGATCAGGTTATTTCGTCCCTATCTGCTTCTTTTAAGTTTGCTTTGGTAGGGCGAATCACTGGGAACCGGGGTTTGACTCCTAATTCTGATATTTTATCTGCTTTGTCTTGTGTTGGTTTGTTGGGTTCTCATACTGTTCGTTTTCTTCCTCGGGGATATATGGTTCTCACCCTTTCCTGTGAGGAGGATTATTTGAGGTTTTGGACTCAGCCTCTTGTTTCGATTCGGTCTGTAGTGATTCGTTTTTCGAAATGGACTCCCGAATTCAAGTTTGAGGCAGATTCTCCTATTGCTCCTGTTTGGGTCAGATTTATTGATTTGCCCTTGCATCTTTATGCTAAACAGAGCTTGTTTCCTATTGCTAAGATTTTAGGTAATCCAGTTAAGATTGATGAGATTACCGCCGATGGGACTAGAGGATCTTTTGCTCGAGTCTGTGTTGAGATTGATGTTCTTCACGCTCGTCCGGAGCGTATCTGGGTGGGTTGGGGTGACCATAGTCAAGTTGTGGAGGTGATTTATGAGCAAGTTCCCCATTATTGTTCTCATTGCCAGTTATTGGGGCATTCCCTTGAATTTTGCTCTCGTAATGGCAAGTCTTCTCGCCCGCGCCGGACCCGGCCTCATAGTAAGGGTGTTGTTTCTGACTCACCACTGCAGGATCCTAGCGTGCCGTTACAGGATGTTACTTCCGATCAGGTTCTGTCTAGTGGTCATGTTTCTGAGTATGAAGAGAAGGTTGTTAAGCGTCCTCGACGTCGACCTGTTGTGAGGAGAGATCCGAATCGGCCTATTTCGACGAAAAATTTTTACGAGATATTGCAAGGTTTACCTACTGATTCAGGTCCTGGGGAGTCTTCGGGTTCTGTGAAACCCCGTCCACCGAGAGTCACGTCACTTATTAGTAAGATAGCGATTGAGGGGAATCTTGCGGCAGGTTATCCGGCGCCGGCTCGCTCGTCTAAGGCAGCTTCAGCTCCGGCTCGCTCGTCTTCGACCACGGGTTTGGTTGATATGGTGTCTTCTTCTATCGCAGATGTTCCTGCACCTGTGATTGTTCCGGCTCCGATGGTTGAGCTTGCTCCTCTTGTTCAGGATCCCGTAGGTGACCCTCCTATTTCTATTCCTTTGTCTTCGTTTGAGGTGGGTTCAATGAGTGTGGGCGGTGAGGAGGGTGTGGTGCCTTCTTCTACTACTACATGTTTATCTCTACCTCTCCCGGGCCGTACACGTTCTCAGCAGCGACGGTATTACCGACAGAAGGCGGCTCAATCGAGTTTGCCTTACGGGCGACCTCCTGATTCAGGATGATTTATTTTTTCGCGTTTTTGGGAGATATGTGATGGGCGTTGCACAGTATCTTTCCAGCTGCATATTATTTTGACGGCCAGATCGTGTATAGCTGCCCGTTCTTGGATTAGGATGTACTTTTCAGATTGGCATTACATCGACAGACGGCTCAGAGATGGGTACCATCGATGGTCTTTTGCACCTACTTCTGAGCTGGATCACTACTGTTTAGATATGTTTCGCTTTGTT
The DNA here is from genome assembly GCF_025594145.1 of Primulina tabacum. Taxonomy (NCBI): domain Eukaryota; kingdom Viridiplantae; phylum Streptophyta; class Magnoliopsida; order Lamiales; family Gesneriaceae; genus Primulina; species Primulina tabacum. Next base: position 34,203 of record NW_027459839.1, on the reverse strand, counting down.
TTCATATATTTAGCGCTGATCATTTGTGTTTATTTGTATTATGCATTTTACTTAGGGATTAGTTTTTGGCTTGTGTATTTGCCACCCTAGGTTTCTGTTTTTCTATTTGTATGACTAGCCTTTTGAGAGGTGTTGATTTTATCCTCCTCTCTTTGGGTTTTATCTTGTATTTTGTGTTTGATGATATATACAGGTAGGGGTCTGCCTAACCCCCCCGCTTCCGGCGGTGTTTATTTCTAAAAAAAAAAAAAAAAAAAAAAAAAAAAAAAACCCTAAACCCTAAACCCTAAACCCTAAACCCTAAAAAACCCTAAAAAACCCTAAACCCTAAACCCTAAACCCTAAACCCTAAAACCCTAAACCCTAATAAACTTTTTAGCTAAAAAAAAAAAAAAAAAAAACCCTAAACCCTAAACCCTAAACCCTAAAACCCTAAAACCCTAAACCCTAAACCCTAAACCCTAAACCCAAAAACCCTAAACCCCAAAAACCCTAAACCCTAAACCCTAAACCCTAAACCCTAAACCCTAAACCCTAAACCCTAAAACCCTAAACCCTAAACCCTAAACCCTAAACCCTAAACCCTAAACCCTAAACCAAAACCAAACCATTTCGCCCCTAAAATTTTTTCTCTAAAGTGAATAGTGACCCAAAATAAGCCAAAAATCGCCCAAAAATCGCCTCCATGTTAACGCCGGTTTCCGGCCGGCCAATGACACCAACAGATGCGCCTCGACGAGACGAGGCTACTGTAAAAATTTCAGGTCAATCGGAGCACCTTTGCTCGGCCAATTCCTCGTCTGAATGCTCGAAATCTGCGCATTTTCTGGCGAGCTCGATCGCGCCGGCTAAAGTTCATCGTCCGGCTACGATTCTTGTTTCACTAGAATCATCTTCTCAAATCGCACCTTGTGTTCAAATTTCAGGTCAATCGGAGTCCGTTTGGTGCCCCAATTCATCCGGCAAAGTCGCGAATTTACTGTTCACAGAATCGCCGCCTACGGTTTTCTCGATTCCGGTCGCTTCCGATGGTGTTTGTTCGATCGGGGTCCCGATCTGTAATACCCACTCCAAGGCGCTTCATATGGTACCAGCACCGATGTCTATAACGTCTCCGATGGACGGGATTTTCAGATCTACGATTACAAGCTCTATTCACTCGCCTTCGTCGGACGTTTGCTTCAATTCCGGCGCCGACACTTCTCTAAAATTCAATTCCTTTGGCCAGAGCTCTAATCAAGGGATGGGCAATTGTTCCATGTTGCCAATTTTGGAAAATTATTCAGAGATCGGAAACGCCCAATTTGGTGTTCTTGGCTCGAGTTCATCACCGATTTCGTCCCGAGTCACAACCGTTCCGGCCGGTTCGGGTAGTGGTATGGCCGATTCCGGCTTCGCATTCTCCTCTCCGGCATTAGGTGGTGCTCAGTTTGGTGACTCGCCGGTGAACTCGGTCGGCTCTCTGAGTTCACTCGGCCGAGTTGGACCGGCAGTTCCTCCTTCGCGGATTGCTGCCTCGGTTGTTCCATCGGCTGTTTTTGATCGTTCTTCGAAGGTTTCTTGTCCTCCGTCAGTCTCTTTTAAGGATATTTTGAATCGTACGTCTCCGGTTTTGCCGAGTCAGAGTTTTGCTGACATAGTTGACTCGATGGAAGAAGTGCCAGCTCCGATTGTTCGAGATGGGATTCCCGGTATTTTGTTCCCGGATCAGGTTATTTCGTCCCTATCTGCTTCTTTTAAGTTTGCTTTGGTAGGGCGAATCACTGGGAACCGGGGTTTGACTCCTAATTCTGATATTTTATCTGCTTTGTCTTGTGTTGGTTTGTTGGGTTCTCATACTGTTCGTTTTCTTCCTCGGGGATATATGGTTCTCACCCTTTCCTGTGAGGAGGATTATTTGAGGTTTTGGACTCAGCCTCTTGTTTCGATTCGGTCTGTAGTGATTCGTTTTTCGAAATGGACTCCCGAATTCAAGTTTGAGGCAGATTCTCCTATTGCTCCTGTTTGGGTCAGATTTATTGATTTGCCCTTGCATCTTTATGCTAAACAGAGCTTGTTTCCTATTGCTAAGATTTTAGGTAATCCAGTTAAGATTGATGAGATTACCGCCGATGGGACTAGAGGATCTTTTGCTCGAGTCTGTGTTGAGATTGATGTTCTTCACGCTCGTCCGGAGCGTATCTGGGTGGGTTGGGGTGACCATAGTCAAGTTGTGGAGGTGATTTATGAGCAAGTTCCCCATTATTGTTCTCATTGCCAGTTATTGGGGCATTCCCTTGAATTTTGCTCTCGTAATGGCAAGTCTTCTCGCCCGCGCCGGACCCGGCCTCATAGTAAGGGTGTTGTTTCTGACTCACCACTGCAGGATCCTAGCGTGCCGTTACAGGATGTTACTTCCGATCAGGTTCTGTCTAGTGGTCATGTTTCTGAGTATGAAGAGAAGGTTGTTAAGCGTCCTCGACGTCGACCTGTTGTGAGGAGAGATCCGAATCGGCCTATTTCGACGAAAAATTTTTACGAGATATTGCAAGGTTTACCTACTGATTCAGGTCCTGGGGAGTCTTCGGGTTCTGTGAAACCCCGTCCACCGAGAGTCACGTCACTTATTAGTAAGATAGCGATTGAGGGGAATCTTGCGGCAGGTTATCCGGCGCCGGCTCGCTCGTCTAAGGCAGCTTCAGCTCCGGCTCGCTCGTCTTCGACCACGGGTTTGGTTGATATGGTGTCTTCTTCTATCGCAGATGTTCCTGCACCTGTGATTGTTCCGGCTCCGATGGTTGAGCTTGCTCCTCTTGTTCAGGATCCCGTAGGTGACCCTCCTATTTCTATTCCTTTGTCTTCGTTTGAGGTGGGTTCAATGAGTGTGGGCGGTGAGGAGGGTGTGGTGCCTTCTTCTACTACTACATGTTTATCTCTACCTCTCCCGGGCCGTACACGTTCTCAGCAGCGACGGTATTACCGACAGAAGGCGGCTCAATCGAGTTTGCCTTACGGGCGACCTCCTGATTCAGGATGATTTATTTTTTCGCGTTTTTGGGAGATATGTGATGGGCGTTCACTGCAGGGTTCTCCTTGCCCATCGTTGTGATTATTTTGCTTTTGCTGACATATTCCAGGGCTGATTTCGTTTTCCGCATTTTTGGCGGTATGTGGTGGGCGTTCACTGCAGAGTTCTCCTTGCTCACCATTTTGTTCTATTTGTGTGATGTATTCCGGGGCACTCGCTGGTTTGTTTGTATTTTGTTGTGCTTTATTTCAGGTTGCCCTGTTGTAGTATGTCTTTATTTCTGTTTTTATGTTATGATTGTGATATAGCCTTTCCGGAGGTCTTGGTCTAGTCCCCCTCCGTTAGGTTTTATTTGTTAATAAATAAACTTTTTAGCTAAAAAAAAAAAAAAAAAAAAAAATCCCTAAACCCTAAACCCTAAACCCTAAACCAAAAAAACCATTTGCCCCCAAAAAAATTTTCTCTGAAAAAACACACAGTAAAAGGTGAGAAAACACACACTAAACCCGTCACTATTCACGCCCTACCCACCGCCATGCCACCGCCGCCGGATCCCGGCCGGCCAACCACCCCATCTGAACCGCCACCTCACGACGACCCTCCCTACCTAATTTCAGCTCAAATGGAGTCCGATTACCCACTCATTTCTCCGGTCAAAATCGCGGCGGTTTCTTCCCCGTCGTCGGCGCCGGCAACCGTCGCTCCTCCTGGTACGGGCCATACATCATTCTCTTCGCCTCACCCTCCCCTTTCATTTCCGGCACCTGCGCGACCGTCCAGTTTCCCCGTTCCGGCGTCATCTCCGTTCAAAGCTCCGCAGTTACTGTTCACTGCGCAGCCGTCGCTTGTTTCGTCGATTCCGGCCAACTCCGACATCCAATGTTCCATCCCGACCCCGATCTGTGACCCTCTCGTCCAGACGATTCCAATGGTTCAGGAATCACTCCAATCGGAGTTCAAATCAGCCGTGAATTTCAGATCTAAGAACACGCCGTTCGACGCCTCACTGCCGTCTTTCTCACCGCCGATTTCAGGCACTATTCCGGCTTCTTTCTTCAATTCCTCTTTAGGGGTTGATCGTCCAGGTATGGGTCGCATTTTGCCATCTTCAATTTCTGGTTTCCGGCCACCGGTCGGAAACGCCCAATTTCTAGGGCAAAATCGAACTTCTTCACATACTTTGGTTAAATCGGACCCTCCAATGCCCGAGTCTGCACGAATTGGTCCCGGTTCTGGACTCCCCTCACCGTCGCCGGTCCATGGTGGTGCTCCGGTAGGTGACTCACGAGTCAACTCGGTCGAGTCGAATCACCGTGAAGGACGAGTTGACTCGGCAGTCAACCCTTGTGCTGAAACGGTCAAACCAGGTACGCGTGTTCCTATTCCGCTTACTGTGTCATTTCGTGATATCCTGACTCCACCATCCCCTCGGACGGCCAAAAAAAGCTTTGATGAGTTGCACAACTCTATGAATGACATGCCTGTGCCGACTCTTCGAAATGGAAAACCGGGTATTCTCTTCCCGGATGAGGTTATTTCTACCCTCGCAGAACCTTTCAAATTTGCTTTGGTTGGAAAAATTTCAGGGAATCGATCTCTAGTTCAAAATTCTGGTATTTCTGCGGCTTTTGCTAAATTGGGACTAGTTAGATCTTTTGACTTAAAGTTCATGCCTCGGGGTTTTCTTGTTCTCACTCTTGCTTGTGAAGAAGACTATGCGTTCTTTTGGACCAAGGGGGTTATGCAGGTTGGACCTCTGTCGGTCCGCTTCTCTAAGTGGACGCCAGAGTTTAATCTTCAGGAGGAGTCACCCATTGCCCCAGTTTGGATCCGCTTCCCGGGTCTTCCCCTTCATTTGTTTTCTAAGCAAAGTCTCTTTGCTTTGGCCAAAATTGTGGGGAAACCGGTGAAGATGGATGATCATACTGCAGATTCTTCTCGAGGCGCTTTTGCTCGCGTCTGTGTTGAAATTAATGTGCTCGAACCGCCAGTCAAAGAGATTTGGGTGGGTTGGGGTGATCATGCTCAAGAAATTGAAGTCATTTATGAGCGAATCCCCGGGTACTGCATGGATTGCAAAATGCTGGGTCATTCGACCAGTGTTTGTTATTCCCATGGAAAAAATCCCAAACCTGTTCGTCCTAAGCCTGCTGACCGTGCTTCTGGCCAGTCTCCCCCATCTACAGAGTCTGCCCCTCCAGGGGGTGTTAATTCTGGTTTTAATTTGGGGACCCAGCCTCAGCTTCAGAAAACTGGCACGGGTCCCAGACGTAGAGGGAGAAAGAGGCCAGTTCGGCAGGTTCTTCCAAGAAAGAATCCTCTTGAGTTGAATCCTTTTGAGGTGCTCTCGCATGGGCAGGACGCGGAGCCTGATCCTGTTGGATTAGATTGTGTTGATATGGACCCTCCATGTGGTCATCTGGAGGATGCCGGTGTTGGGTCTTCTGGAAAGGATCCTTTGGAGTCTGTTCTTGTTGAGGGTGTGATCCTCAGTGATGAGGTTATTGATGGAGGGTTACAGTTGGATGATTGTGTGGATGGTATTGGGGTCCCGTCTACTAGTGAGTTGCCTGTGTTTGGCTCTCTGGGGCCTTGTACTTTGAATCACAGTAGTCATTCCATCCCCTCTGTTCCTTTGTCTCCTGATGATGCTTCCTCTACGGTAGAGGAATTGGTTGCTAGGCAGGGTCCTTCTGTCAGTGAGCTGGTCTTCCGGCTGGAATCTGCTGGAGATACTGATCAGGAATTCGATCGGCATTCTGAGTCGGGTGATGGCTGTAGGTCTGAAGGTCGTATTCTGGATGCTGATATGGGGGATATTAAGAAAAGGAAGGAGAATGCTTTTCATAGGTCGCGTAAAAAGCGACAGGGCGGTTCTGGTGCCCATTCTCCATGAATTTTCTCATATGGAATGTCAGGGGGCTCCGGAGCTCGGAGTCTCAACAAAGGCTACATGCCCACGTTAAAGATAAGAGAGTCAAGATCTTGGCTATTTTGGAACCCATGATTGATCTGGATGTTCGTTTTATGACTCGTCGTTTTGGTTTTTCTCGAGTTATATCGAACTCCTCGGGTCATATCTGGGTTTTCTTTGCTGAGGATGTCATGGTTGAGTGTCTTTTTGATCACACTCAATTCCTTCACTTCCGGGTTTCTGCTACTTTTTTGCCGACCACTGTCTTTTGTTCCTTTGTTTATGCTAAGTGTGACTACATTGAGCGCAGACAGCTTTGGAATTCTTTGCTTCAGGTTAAGCCTGCTCAGGGTCCTTGGCTTGTTGGTGGCGACTTTAATGTAGTCAGGAATTCGTCGGAGTGTTTGGGTTCTTCTGGTGGGCGGTTGCTTCCCATGGAAGAATTTAATCACTTTATTTTGGATTCTGGGTTAGTAGATGCTGGTTTTGAGGGGTCTTCGTTCACGTGGACGAACAAGACCATTTGGAAGCGTCTTGATCGGGTTTTTGTGTCTGTTGATTGGGGTGACCATTTTCATTCTATTCGTGTGGAGCACCTCATTCGTACGGTCTCTGACCATTGTCCTCTTTTTGTGTCAGTCCCGGTCTTTGCTAGTGGGCCGAGTTCTTTTCGCTTTCAGAGCATGTGGCTCAGGCACCATGGTTTTTTGCAGACGGTGAGGCTTAATTGGAATTTACCGTGTCATTTGAACGGTATGCCCCGTCTTTTTGTGAAGTTGAAGCGCCTCAAAAGCCATCTGAAGTGGTGGAATAAGAGTGTTTTTGGTGATCTTTTTGCCAAACTTGCTGAGGCGGAGCAGGCTGTCCGGATTGCTGAGGCAGATTGCGAGGCTGCTCCTTCGGATTTGCATTGGACTAGTTTGTCCAATTGCAATGCAGATCTTGCTAGGGTTACCGCCATGGAGGCGGATTTTTGGCGGCAAAAAGCCGCTTGTAGGTGGTTAGAGGATGGTGAGAGGAACACCAAACTCTTCCACAATATGGTCAAGAAAAAAAGGGTGGCTAATAAAATCTTTCGTATTTGGGATAATGGCTCTTGCATTACTTCCCCTGAGCTTATTCAGCAGTCTGGGGCCGCCTTTTTTCAAAACCTGCTTACTGGGGATCCTTTTGTGCTTTCTTGCCCGGATTTTTCTGATTTCCCCTTGGTGATCTCGGATTTGGAGAACGCAAATATTGCTGCCCCTCCTTCTTTGGAGGAGGTGCGGGCGACTGTTTTCTCCATTCACCGTGATAGTGTGGCGGGGTCTGATGGATTCTCTTCGGCCTTCTTTCAGCATTGCTGGGAGATTGTCCATCAGGATGTTTTTGATGCGGTCCTGGATTTCTTTCGGGGTAGTCCCTTGCCACAGGGGTTTACTGCCACCACGATCACATTGATTCCCAAAGTCATGGGAGCTCAGGCTTGGTCGGACTTTCGTCCTATCAGCTTGTGTAATGTGACTAATAAGATAATTTCCAAACTTTTATATTCTCGGCTGAAGGAGGTGGCGGAGAGGCTGGTTTCGTGGAATCAGAGTGGCTTTGTTCCAGGGCGGGTGATTTCGGATAATATCCTCCTTGCTCAAGAGCTCACTCATAGTCTTTCTCTCCCCACCCGTGGTGGCAATGTTATTTTGAAACTGGATATGGCTAAAGCTTATGATAGGGTCCAATGGTCTTTTCTGTTGGATGTCTTGAGGCATTATGGCTTTTCAGAGCAGGTAGTGTCGATGATATCTGCCTGCATTTCTCATTGCCAATTTTCAGTTAATATCAATGGTTCACTCACTGGATTCTTTGGATCCACTAGGGGTCTCCGGCAGGGCGACCCTTTGTCCCCACTTCTTTTCATTTTGGGGGCAGAGTACCTTTCGCGTGGTCTTGATCGTCTTTATCGTCAGTATCCTGCGATTAGGTACCGATCTGGTTGTGATCTCCTTCTTTCCCACCTGGCCTATGCTGATGATATCATTATTTTTGCCAATGGTGGGACTCGTGAGATGAACAGTCTCATGGATTTTTTGCATCACTATGAAAACTGCTCGGGGCAGTTGGTGAATGCAGTTAAGAGTGTCATTATTTTGCCTCCGAGGTGTTCTGGTCGTACTCGTTCCCGTCTCCTTCGTATCACTGGGTTTGGGGAGGGTTGTTTTCCTATCAAATACCTCGGAGTTCCTTTGTTTCGTGGGAATAGAGTTTGCTCTCTTTTTGATCCCCTTGTGCAGATGGTGAGTAAGAAGTTGGAGGGTTGGGAGCTTAAAACTCTTTCCCCGGGGAGCCGTATGACTCTCCTTAGGAGTGTCCTCCTTTCGGTTCCCATTTACATGTTCCAGGTAGTCCAGCCACCTCTGGCAGTTATGGAGAGGCTTGAGAATGTTTTCAATGGTTTCCTGTGGGGATCCAGATCCTTGGATAAGAAATGGCATTGGGCGAGGTGGTCTCGTGCATGTCTTCCTGTCTCTGAAGGGGGTCTTGGATTTCGCAGGCTCAAAGATATTGTGGATAGCTTCTCCATTAAATTATGGTTTCGTTTTCGTCAAGGTTCATCCCTATGGGCCAAATTCATGATGAGAAAATACTGCCAGTTGGTGCATCCAGCTTATGTTTCATCTTCTGGGTTCATTTCTCCCACTTGGCGTCGTTTGCTTAAGATTAGGGCTCGTGCTGAATCTGGCATTCGATGGAGAATTGGGGTGGGAGATGTTGCTTTTTGGGATGACATCTGGTGTGGGGATGTTCCCTTGTCTAGTCAGGTCCTGCTTAGGGGGGATCGGGGTGTCCGTGTTTCTCACTTTCTTTCAGATGGGGCTTGGGATTTTGACCTTCTCTGCTCAGTTGTCCCACCCTCTGTTGCTGAGACTATTACTCTGATCCCTATTGCATCGGGGGAGCCCGATTCGGCTATTTGGGTGCATAGTTCTGACGGTGTTTTTTCGCTGAAATCCGCATGGGAGCTTGTCCGCTTGAGAGACCAAGTTTCTGATATCTTCACTCCTTGCTGGGGCAGTTGGCTGAGGCCTACTATGTCTTTCTTCCTCTGGAGGTTTTGGCATCAATGGCTTCCAGTTGACGATGTGCTCCAGCGTCGTGGTTTTGAGCTGGCGTCTAAATGTCAGTGTTGTGAGATGCCTGAGACATTCACGCACATTTTCATTGATAGCCCTCTTGCCAGGTCTGTATGGCATTACTTTGGGGCTGTTTTTCATGTCCGTATTCCCCTTACCAGTGATTTCAGACTCTTCCTCAGTGCTTGGAAGAGGCATCCGGGGTGGACTCCTAGGGGCCACGTGAAGGAGTTTTTGCCTTTCATTGTTTTATGGTTTCTCTGGACGGCTCGTAACGATGCGAAACACCGTCATTTGCACATTTCCGCGGAGACTGTTAAGTCTCAGATTTTGTCTTATTTGCGCCTCGCTCACGCTGCGTCTACTGTTAAGCCCATGCACTGGCGGGGTGTTTTGCAGGCTGCGAGGGCTATGGGGATTTTTGTTCAGTTGCGTAGGGCTCGTAAACTGACGATTGTTCGTTGGTTGCGGCCGCCGTTCGGGTGTTTTAAATTGAATGTAGATGGGAGTTCGAGAGGTAGTCCTGGGGACTCTACTGTTGGTGGGGTTGTTCGTGACTCTTCTGGGCATGTGGTGGTTTCTTTCAGTGAGTTCATTGGAGTTGGGACCAATGTCCGGGCAGAATTATGGGCTATTTGGAGGGGTCTTCTCATTTCTTCTGATCTTCATCTCTTCCCTCTTTGGATTGAGACTGACTCTTGGATTTCCATTCTTTTACTTCGTTCTCGTCGGTGCTGCTGGGATCTTGAACATTTTGTTACACGGATTCTTTTGTTGATGAGGGGGCGATCTGTTCATTTATCGCATATTTACCGGGAAGGGAATTCTGTGGCGGATGCCTTGGCGGCGAGGGCTCATACTTTTAGGCAGTACACCTTAGAGTTAGGTCCTTCCCTACCTCCAGACATCTCCACCCTTGCTAGATCTGATCATTCTGGGCTTCCATACCTCAGAAACAGATCCTCTTAGCCATTTGCAGCCCCTTCTTCTTTTTTGGATCTCTTTCTTTATGGTCTCTGGCTCTATATCTATTTATATCTATATACATATATATATATATATATATATATATATATATATTTTATTGCAGGTTAGTGTACTTGGAGGTTGTTTTTCACTTCCGTATGGTCTGTGCAAGTGGGTCCAGACACTTGCACATGATGTGTGTATTCTTGTTTGTTCTGAGTGGGTCTCTGCCCTATTTCTGTTGGTGCTTTCCTTTGGCACATTCATGGTTCCTGGAGGGCGTTTACTGCTGGTTCTCCTTGGCCGCCGTATCAGTTATTGTAGAGGTGTTTGCTGGATGTCATGGTGGATTCATGGGGTGCTTTCTAAAGGATCCTCTGCTTCTTATGACATGTTCGTCAGACTCCTACTTCATGGGATCGAGATCTCTGCTCTTTTGATTTAGATGCTAGATATCTTTTGTTCTGGCGGGATTGCGATCTATATATTACTCTGTGATCGCCATTATTGGACTCTCCAGGATGATAGCTCCGGGATGAGAGCTTTTGCATGGACTCTGCGATCATCTCGCCATTATCATTTTGTCTTCCTCAGCATGCGGTTCATAGCGCTTCTCCTTTTTGATTAGTTGTTGCCGCTTATTTGGTAGTCTTCTAGGGTTCGTTTTGCTTTTGTAATTCCTTCCCTAGGTTGCTTTGTATTTATGTTTCTACTGCTTTAGCCTTTTTGAGGAGGTTATGGTTTTATCCACCTCCTCTTTTAGGTTTTTTTTCTGTATTCTGTATTTTGTTACTGTCTTTTTTGTGGATATATACAGGTAGGGGTCTGCCTAACCCCCCCGCATCCGGCGGTGTTTTCCGGAAAAAAAAAAAAAAAAAAAAAAAAAAAACCCTAAACCCTAAACCCTAAACCCGAAACCCGAAACCCTAAACCCGAAACCCTAAACCCTAAAACCCTAAACCCTAAACCCTAAACCCTAAACCCTAAACCCCCTAAACCCTAAACCCCAAACCCCAAACCCCAAACCCCAAACCCCAAACCCTCTAAACCCTAAACCCTAAACCCCAAACCCCAAACCCCAAACCCCAAACCCCAAACCCTAAACCCCAAACCCTTAGCCATTTGTAGCCCCTTCTTCCTTTTGGCTCTCTTTCTTTATCTATATATATGTATATTTTTTCTTGCAGGTCTTTTGTGCTTGGAGGTTGTTTTTTATATCACATTTGAGCGGTGCAAGTTGGCCCAGACACTTCATTCTTCATATTTTGTTCCTTTGGATTTGGGTGGGTCCCAGCACTTTCTCCGTCGGTGCTTTTCTTTGGACCATTCATGTTATTCGGCTGGCGCTCACTGCAGACTTCTACTTGACCGCCGCTTTCTTACTTTTATGCTCTCTTGTCGATTGTTATGGTGGCTCTGGATGATATATTTCGGTGGTCTCTTTAGCCCGGAGCCTCATTCATCTCGGGAGTTATATGGTTTCTACTTCTGCTCCGTGCATTGGTGGCTCTGGACGTTCACTATTGGTTTCCTCTTATTTCAGAGTTACAGTCATGCTTGGATTTCTGATTTTATGAGCTCCGTCAGTTGTCCCCCTCTCCTTGGGTCTTTGAGATTTTCTGACTTGAGCTGGATTACGGTCCTCCTTTTGTGTTTCGACCATTTTTGCACAGTATCTTTCCAGCTGCATATTATTTTGACGGCCAGATCGTGTATAGCTGCCCGTTCTTGGATTAGGATGTACTTTTCAGATTGGCATTACATCGACAGACGGCTCAGAGATGGGTACCATCGATGGTCTTTTGCACCTACTTCTGAGCTGGATCACTACTGTTTAGATATGTTTCGCTTTGTTTTCATATATTTAGCGCTGATCATTTGTGTTTATTTGTATTATGCATTTTACTTAGGGATTAGTTTTTGGCTTGTGTATTTGCCACCCTAGGTTTCTGTTTTTCTATTTGTATGACTAGCCTTTTGAGAGGTGTTGATTTTATCCTCCTCTCTTTGGGTTTTATCTTGTATTTTGTGTTTGATGATATATACAGGTAGGGGTCTGCCTAACCCCCCCGCTTCCGGCGGTGTTTATTACTAAAAAAAAAAAAAAAAAAAAACCCTAAACCCTAAACCCTAAACCCCCCGCATCCGGCGGTGTTTTCCGAAAAAAAAAAAAAAAAAAAAAAAAAAAACCCTAAACCCTAAACCCTAAACCCTAAACCACCCATTTGCCCCCAAAAAAATTTTCTCTGAAAAAACACACAGTAAAAGGTGAGAAAAAACACACTAAACCTGTCACTATTCACGCCCTACCCACCGCCATGCCACCGCCGCCGGATCCCGGCCGGCCAACCACACCATCTGAACCGCCACCTCACGACGACCCTCCCTACAAAATTTCAGCTCAAATGGAGTCCGATTACCCACTCATTTCTCCGGTCAAAATCGCGGCGGTTTCTTCCCCGTCGTCGGCGCCGGCAATCGTCGCTCCTCCTGGTACGGGCCATACATCATTCTCTTCGCCTCACCCTCCCCTTTCATTTCCGGCACCTGCGCGACCGTCCAGTTACCCCGTTCCGGCGTCATCTCCGTTCAAAGCTCCGCAGTCACTGTTCACTGCGCAGCCGTCGCTTGTTTCGTCGATTTCGGCCAACTCCGACATCCAATGTTCCATCCCGACCCCGATCTGTGACCCTCTCGTCCAGACGATTCCAATGGTTCATGAATCACTCCAATCTTAGTTCAAATCAGCCGTGAATTTCAGATCTAAGAACTCGCCGTTGGATGCCTCACTGCCGTCTTTCTCACCGCCGATTTCAGGCACTATTCCGGCTTCTTTCTTCAATTCCTCTTTAGGGGTTGATCGTCCAGGTATGGGTCGCATTTTGCCATCTTCAATTTCTGGTTTCCGGCCACCGGTCGGAAACGCCCAATTGCTAGGGCAAAATCGAGTTTCTTCACATCCTTTGGTTAAATCGGACCCTCCAATGCCCGAGTCTGCACGAATTGGTCCCGGTTTTGGACTCCCCTCACCGTCGCCGGTCCATGGTGGTGCTCCGGTAGGTGACTCACGAGTCAACTCGGTCGAGTCGAATCACCGTGAAGGACGAGTTGACTCGGCAGTCAACCCTTGTGCTGAAACGGTCAAACCAGGTACGCGTGTTCCTATTCCGCTTACTGTCTCATTTCGTGATATCCTGACTCCACCATCCCCTCGGACGGCCAAAAAAAGCTTTGATGAGTTGCACAACTCTATGAATGACATGCCTGTGCCGACTCTTCGAAATGGAAAACCGGGTATTCTCTTCCCGGATGAGGTTATTTCTACCCTCGCAGAACCTTTCAAATTTGCTTTGGTTGGAAAAATTTCAGGGAATCGATCTCTAGTTCCAAATTCTGGTATTTCTGCGGCTTTTGCTAAATTGGGACTAGTTAGATCTTTTGACTTAAAGTTCATGCCTCGGGGTTTTCTTGTTCTCACTCTTACTTGTGAAGAAGACTATGCGTTCTTTTGGACCAAGGGGGTTATGCAGGTTGGACCTCTGTCGGTCCGCTTCTCTAAGTGGACGCCAGAGTTTAATCTTCAGGAGGAGTCACCCATTGCCCCAATTTGGATCCGCTTCCCGGGTCTTCCCCTTCATTTGTTTTCTAAGCAAAGTCTCTTTGCTTTGGCCAAAATTGTGGGGAAACCGGTGAAGATGGATGATCATACTGCAGATTCTTCTCGAGGCGCTTTTGCTCGCGTCTGTGTTGAAATTAATGTGCTCGAACCGCCAGTCAAAGAGATTTGGGTGGGTTGGGGTGATCATGCTCAAGAAATTGAAGTCATTTATGAGCGAATCCCCGGGTACTGCATGGATTGCAAAATGCTGGGTCATTCGACCAGTGTTTGTTATTCCCATGGAAAAAATCCCAAACCTGTTCGTCCTAAGCCTGCTGACCGTGCTTCTGGCCAGTCTCCCCCATCTACAGAGTCTGCCCCTCCAGGGGGTGTTAATTCTGGTTTTAATTTGGGGACCCAGCCTCAGCTTCAGAAAACTGGCACGGGTCCCAGACGTAGAGGGAGAAAGAGGCCAGTTCGGCAGGTTCTTCCAAGAAAGAATCCTCTTGAGTTGAATCCTTTTGAGGTGCTCTCGCATGGGCAGGACGCGGAGCCTGATCCTGTTGGATTAGATTGTGTTGATATGGACCCTCCATGTGGTCATCTGGAGGATGCCGGTGTTGGGTCTTCTGGAAAGGATCCTTTGGAGTCTGTTCTTGTTGAGGGTGTGATCCTCAGTGATGAGGTTATTGATGGAGGGTTACAGTTGGATGATTGTGTGGATGGTATTGGGGTCCCGTCTACTAGTGAGTTGCTTGTGTTTGGCTCTCTGGGGCCTTGTACTTTGAATCACAGTAGTCATTCCATCCCCTCTGTTCCTTTGTCTCCTGATGATGCTTCCTCTACGGTAGAGGAATTGGTTGCTAGGCAGGGTCCTTCTGTCAGTGAGCTGGTGTTCCGGCTGGAATCTGCTGGAGATACTGATCAGGAATTCGATCGGCATTCTGAGTCGGGTGATGGCTGTAGGTCTGAAGGTCGTATTCTGGATGCTGATATGGGGGATATTAAGAAAAGGAAGGAGCATGTGGTTTTTTGCAGACGGTGAGGCTTAATTGGAATTTACCGTGTCATTTGAACGGTATGCCCCGTCTTTTTGTGAAGTTGAAGCGCCTCAAAAGCCATCTGAAGTGGTGGAATAAGAGTGTTTTTGGTGATCTTTTTGCCAAACTTGCTGAGGCGGAGCAGGCTGTCCGGATTGCTGAGGCAGATTGCGAGGCTGCTCCTTCGGATTTGCATTGGACTAGTTTGTCCAATTGCAATGCAGATCTTGCTAGGGTTACCGCCATGGAGGCGGATTTTTGGCGGCAAAAAGCCGCTTGTAGGTGGTTAGAGGATGGTGAGAGGAACACCAAACTCTTCCACAATATGGTCAAGAAAAAAAGGGTGGCTAATAAAATCTTTCGTATTTGGGATAATGGCTCTTGCATTACTTCCCCTGAGCTTATTCAGCAGTCTGGGGCCGCCTTTTTTCAAAACCTGCTTACTGGGGATCCTTTTGTGCTTTCTTGCCCGGATTTTTCTGATTTCCCCTTGGTGATCTCGGATTTGGAGAACGCAAATATTGCTGCCCCTCCTTCTTTGGAGGAGGTGCGGGCGACTGTTTTCTCCATTCACCGTGATAGTGTGGCGGGGTCTGATGGATTCTCTTCGGCCTTCTTTCAGCATTGCTGGGAGATTGTCCATCAGGATGTTTTTGATGCGGTCCTGGATTTCTTTCGGGGTAGTCCCTTGCCACAGGGGTTTACTGCCACCACGATCACATTGATTCCCAAAGTCATGGGAGCTCAGGCTTGGTCGGACTTTCGTCCTATCAGCTTGTGTAATGTGACTAATAAGATAATTTCCAAACTTTTATATTCTCGGCTGAAGGAGGTGGCGGAGAGGCTGGTTTCGTGGAATCAGAGTGGCTTTGTTCCAGGGCGGGTGATTTCGGATAATATCCTCCTTGCTCAAGAGCTCACTCATAGTCTTTCTCTCCCCACCCGTGGTGGCAATGTTATTTTGAAACTGGATATGGCTAAAGCTTATGATAGGGTCCAATGGTCTTTTCTGTTGGATGTCTTGAGGCATTATGGCTTTTCAGAGCAGGTAGTGTCGATGATATCTGCCTGCATTTCTCATTGCCAATTTTCAGTTAATATCAATGGTTCACTCACTGGATTCTTTGGATCCACTAGGGGTCTCCGGCAGGGCGACCCTTTGTCCCCACTTCTTTTCATTTTGGGGGCAGAGTACCTTTCGCGTGGTCTTGATCGTCTTTATCGTCAGTATCCTGCGATTAGGTACCGATCTGGTTGTGATCTCCTTCTTTCCCACCTGGCCTATGCTGATGATATCATTATTTTTGCCAATGGTGGGACTCGTGAGATGAACAGTCTCATGGATTTTTTGCATCACTATGAAAACTGCTCGGGGCAGTTGGTGAATGCAGTTAAGAGTGTCATTATTTTGCCTCCGAGGTGTTCTGGTCGTACTCGTTCCCGTCTCCTTCGTATCACTGGGTTTGGGGAGGGTTGTTTTCCTATCAAATACCTCGGAGTTCCTTTGTTTCGTGGGAATAGAGTTTGCTCTCTTTTTGATCCCCTTGTGCAGATGGTGAGTAAGAAGTTGGAGGGTTGGGAGCTTAAAACTCTTTCCCCGGGGAGCCGTATGACTCTCCTTAGGAGTGTCCTCCTTTCGGTTCCCATTTACATGTTCCAGGTAGTCCAGCCACCTCTGGCAGTTATGGAGAGGCTTGAGAATGTTTTCAATGGTTTCCTGTGGGGATCCAGATCCTTGGATAAGAAATGGCATTGGGCGAGGTGGTCTCGTGCATGTCTTCCTGTCTCTGAAGGGGGTCTTGGATTTCGCAGGCTCAAAGATATTGTGGATAGCTTCTCCATTAAATTATGGTTTCGTTTTCGTCAAGGTTCATCCCTATGGGCCAAATTCATGATGAGAAAATACTGCCAGTTGGTGCATCCAGCTTATGTTTCATCTTCTGGGTTCATTTCTCCCACTTGGCGTCGTTTGCTTAAGATTAGGGCTCGTGCTGAATCTGGCATTCGATGGAGAATTGGGGTGGGAGATGTTGCTTTTTGGGATGACATCTAGTGTGGGGATGTTCCCTTGTCTAGTCAGGTCCTGCTTAGGGGGGATCGGGGTGTCCGTGTTTCTCACTTTCTTTCAGATGGGGCTTGGGATTTTGACCTTCTCTGCTCAGTTGTCCCACCCTCTGTTGCTGAGACTATTACTCTGATCCCTATTGCATCGGGGGAGCCCGATTCGGCTATTTGGGTGCATAGTTCTGACGGTGTTTTTTTCGCTGAAATCCGCATGGGAGCTTGTCCGCTTGAGAGACCAAGTTTCTGATATCTTCACTCCTTGCTGGGGCAGTTGGCTGAGGCCTACTATGTCTTTCTTCCTCTGGAGGTTTTGGCATCAATGGCTTCCAGTTGACGATGTGCTCCAGCGTCGTGGTTTCGAGCTGGCGTCTAAATGTCAGTGTTGTGAGATGCCTGAGACATTCACGCACATTTTCATTGATAGCCCTCTTGCCAGGTCTGTATGGCATTACTTTGGGGCTGTTTTTCATGTCCGTATTCCCCTTACCAGTGATTTCAGACTCTTCCTCAGTGCTTGGAAGAGGCATCCGGGGTGGACTCCTAGGGGCCACGTGAAGGAGTTTTTGCCTTTCATTGTTTTATGGTTTCTCTGGACGGCTCGTAACGATGCGAAACACCGTCATTTGCACATTTCCGCGGAGACTGTTAAGTCTCAGATTTTGTCTTATTTGCGCCTCGCTCACGCTGCGTCTACTGTTAAGCCCATGCACTGGCGGGGTGTTTTGCAGGCTGCGAGGGCTATGGGGATTTTTGTTCAGTTGCGTAGGGCTCGTAAACTGACGATTGTTCGTTGGTTGCGGCCGCCGTTCGGGTGTTTTAAATTGAATGTAGATGGGAGTTCGAGAGGTAGTCCTGGGGACTCTACTGTTGGTGGGGTTGTTCGTGACTCTTCTGGGCATGTGGTGGTTTCTTTCAGTGAGTTCATTGGAGTTGGGACCAATGTCCGGGCAGAATTATGGGCTATTTGGAGGGGTCTTCTCATTTCTTCTGATCTTCATCTCTTCCCTCTTTGGATTGAGACTGACTCTTGGATTTCCATTCTTTTACTTCGTTCTCGTCGGTGCTGCTGGGATCTTGAACATTTTGTTACACGGATTCTTTTGTTGATGAGGGGGCGATCTGTTCATTTATCGCATATTTACCGGGAAGGGAATTCTGTGGCGGATGCCTTGGCGGCGAGGGCTCATACTTTTAGGCAGTACACCTTAGAGTTAGGTCCTTCCCTACCTCCAGACATCTCCACCCTTGCTAGATCTGATCATTCTGGGCTTCCATACCTCAGAAACAGATCCTCTTAGCCATTTGCAGCCCCTTCTTCTTTTTTGGATCTCTTTCTTTATGGTCTCTGGCTCTATATCTATTTATATCTATACATATATATATATATATATATATATATTTTATTGCAGGTTAGTGTACTTGGAGGTTGTTTTTCACTTCCGTATGGTCTGTGCAAGTGGGTCCAGACACTTGCACATGATGTGTGTATTCTTGTTTGTTCTGAGTGGGTCTCTGCCCTATTTCTGTTGGTGCTTTCCTTTGGCACATTCATGGTTCCTGGAGGGCGCGTTTACTGCTGGTTCTCCTTGGCCGCCGTATCAGTTATTGTAGAGGTGTTTGCTGGATGTCATGGTGGATTCATGGGGTGCTTTCTAAAGGATCCTCTGCTTCTTATGACATGTTCGTCAGACTCCTACTTCATGGGATCGAGATCTCTGCTCTTTTGATTTAGATGCTAGATATCTTTTGTTCTGGCGGGATTGCGATCTATATATTACTCTGTGATCGCCATTATTGGACTCTCCAGGATGATAGCTCCGGTATTAGAGCTTTTGCATGGACTCTGCGATCATCTCGCCATTATCATTTTGTCTTCCTCAGCATGCGGTTCATAGCGCTTCTCCTTTTTGATTAGTTGTTGCCGCTTATTTGGTAGTCTTCTAGGGTTCGTTTTGCTTTTGTAATTCCTTCCTTAGGTTGCTTTGTATTTATGTTTCTACTGCTTTAGCCTTTTTGAGGAGGTTATGGTTTTATCCACCTCCTCTTTTAGGTTTTTTTTCTGTATTCTGTATTTTGTTACTGTCTTTTTTGTGGATATATACAGGTAGGGGTCTGCCTAACCCCCCTGCATCCGGCGGTGTTTTCCGGAAAAAAAAAAAAAAAAAAAAAAAAAAAAACCCTAAACCCTAAACCCTAAACCCGAAACCCGAAACCCTAAACCCGAAACCCAAAACCCTAAACCCTAAACCCTAAAACCCTAAACCCTAAACCCTAAACCCTAAACCCCAAACCCCAAACCCCAAACCCTCTAAACCCTCAACCCTAAACCCTAAACCCTAAACCCCAAACCCCAAACCCCAAACCCCAAACCCCAAACCCTAAACCCTAAACCCTAAACCCTTAGCCATTTGTAGCCCCTTCTTCCTTTTGGCTCTCTTTCTTTATCTATATATATGTATATTTTTTCTTGCAGGTCTTTTGTGCTTGGAGGTTGTTTTTTATATCACATTTGAGCGGTGCAAGTTGGCCCAGACACTTCACTCTTCATATTTTGTTCCTTTGGATTTGGGTGGGTCCCAGCACTTTCTCTGTCGGTGCTTTTCTTTGGACCATTCCTGTTATTCGGCTGGCGCTCACTGCAGACTTCTACTTGACCGCCGCTTTCTTACTTTTATGCTCTCTTGTCGATTGTTATGGTGGCTCTGGATGATATATTTCGGTGGTCTCTTTAGCCCGGAGCCTCATTCATCTCGGGAGTTATATGGTTTCTACTTCTGCTCCGTGCATTGGTGGCTCTGGACGTTCACTATTGGTTTCCTCTTATTTCAGAGTTACAGTCATGCTTGGATTTCTGATTTTATGAGCTCCGTCAGTTGTCCCCCTCTCCTTGGGTCTTTGAGATTTTCTGACTTGAGCTGGATTACGGTCCTCCTTTTGTGTTTCGACCATTTTTGCACAGTATCTTTCCAGCTGCATATTATTTTGACGGCCAGATCGTGTATAGCTGCCCGTTCTTGGATTAGGATGTACTTTTCAGATTGGCATTACATCGACAGACGGCTCAGAGATGGGTACCATCGATGGTCTTTTGCACCTACTTCTGAGCTGGATCACTACTGTTTAGATATGTTTCGCTTTGTTTTCATATATTTAGCGCTGATCATTTGTGTTTATTTGTATTATG
Source organism: Primulina tabacum (assembly GCF_025594145.1). Classification (NCBI taxonomy): domain Eukaryota; kingdom Viridiplantae; phylum Streptophyta; class Magnoliopsida; order Lamiales; family Gesneriaceae; genus Primulina; species Primulina tabacum. Next base: position 14,323 of record NW_027459839.1, on the reverse strand, counting down.
CATTTTACTTAGGGATTAGTTTTTGGCTTGTGTATTTGCCACCCTAGGTTTCTGTTTTTCTATTTGTATGACTAGCCTTTTGAGAGGTGTTGATTTTATCCTCCTCTCTTTGGGTTTTATCTTGTATTTTGTGTTTGATGATATATACAGGTAGGGGTCTGCCTAACCCCCCCGCTTCCGGCGGTGTTTATTACTAAAAAAAAAAAAAAAAAAAAAACCCTAAACCCTAAACCCTAAACCCGAAACCCGAAACCCTAAACCCTAAACCCGAAACCCTAAACCCTAAACCCCCTAAACCCTAAACCCGAAACCCCAAACCCCAAACCCCAAACCCCAAACCCCAAACCCTAAACCCTAAACCCTAAACCCTAAACCCCAAACCCCAAACCCCAAACCCCAAACCCTAAACCCCAAACCCTTAGCCATTTGTAGCCCCTTCTTCCTTTTGGCTCTCTTTCTTTATCTATATATATGTATATTTTTTCTTGCAGGTCTTTTGTGCTTGGAGGTTGTTTTTTATATCACATTTGAGCGGTGCAAGTTGGCCCAGACACTTCATTCTTCATATTTTGTTCCTTTGGATTTGGGTGGGTCCCAGCACTTTCTCCGTCGGTGCTTTTCTTTGGACCATTCCTGTTATTCGGCTGGCGCTCACTGCAGACTTCTACTTGACCGCCGCTTTCTTACTTTTATGCTCTCTTGTCGATTGTTATGGTGGCTCTGGATGATATATTTCGGTGGTCTCTTTAGCCCGGAGCCTCATTCATCTCGGGAGTTATATGGTTTCTACTTCTGCTCCGTGCATTGGTGGCTCTGGACGTTCACTATTGGTTTCCTCTTATTTCAGAGTTACAGTCATGCTTGGATTTCTGATTTTATGAGCTCCGTCAGTTGTCCCCCTCTCCTTGGGTCTTTGAGATTTTCTGACTTGAGCTGGATTACGGTCCTCCTTTTGTGTTTCGACCATTTTTGCACAGTATCTTTCCAGCTGCATATTATTTTGACGGCCAGATCGTGTATAGCTGCCCGTTCTTGGATTAGGATGTACTTTTCAGATTGGCATTACATCGACAGACGGCTCAGAGATGGGTACCATCGATGGTCTTTTGCACCTACTTCTGAGCTGGATCACTACTGTTTAGATATGTTTCGCTTTGTTTTCATATATTTAGCGCTGATCATTTGTGTTTATTTGTATTATGCATTTTACTTAGGGATTAGTTTTTGGCTTGTGTATTTGCCACCCTAGGTTTCTGTTTTTCTATTTGTATGACTAGCCTTTTGAGAGGTGTTGATTTTATCCTCCTCTCTTTGGGTTTTATCTTGTATTTTGTGTTTGATGATATATACAGGTAGGGGTCTGCCTAACCCCCCCGCTTCCGGCGGTGTTTATTACTAAAAAAAAAAAAAAAAAAAAAACCCTAAACCCTAAACCCTAAACCCTAAACCCCCCGCATCCGGCGGTGTTTTCCGAAAAAAAAAAAAAAAAAAAAAAAAAAACCCTAAACCCTAAACCCTAAACCACCCATTTGCCCCCAAAAAAATTTTCTCTGAAAAAACACACAGTAAAAGGTGAGAAAAAACACACTAAACCTGTCACTATTCACGCCCTACCCACCGCCATGCCACCGCCGCCGGATCCCGGCCGGCCAACCACACCATCTGAACCGCCACCTCACGACGACCCTCCCTACAAAATTAAAGCTCAAATGGAGTCCGATTACCCACTCATTTCTCCGGTCAAAATCGCGGCGGTTTCTTCCCCGTCGTCGGCGCCGGCAACCGTCGCTCCTCCTGGTACGGGCCATACATCATTCTCTTCGCCTCACCCTCCCCTTTCATTTCCGGCACCTGCGCGACCGTCCAGTTACCCCGTTCCGGCGTCATCTCCGTTCAAAGCTCCGCAGTCACTGTTCACTGCGCAGCCGTCGCTTGTTTCGTCGATTTCGGCCAACTCCGACATCCAATGTTCCATCCCGACCCCGATCTGTGACCCTCTCGTCCAGACGATTCCAATGGTTCATGAATCACTCCAATCTTAGTTCAAATCAGCCGTGAATTTCAGATCTAAGAACTCGCCGTTGGATGCCTCACTGCCGTCTTTCTCACCGCCGATTTCAGGCACTATTCCGGCTTCTTTCTTCAATTCCTCTTTAGGGGTTGATCGTCCAGGTATGGGTCGCATTTTGCCATCTTCAATTTCTGGTTTCCGGCCACCGGTCGGAAACGCCCAATTGCTAGGGCAAAATCGAGTTTCTTCACATCCTTTGGTTAAATCGGACCCTCCAATGCCCGAGTCTGCACGAATTGGTCCCGGTTCTGGACTCCCCTCACCGTCGCCGGTCCATGGTGGTGCTCCGGTAGGTGACTCACGAGTCAACTCGATCGAGTCGAATCACCGTGAAGGACGAGTTGACTCGGCAGTCAACCCTTGTGCTGAAACGGTCAAACCAGGTACGCGTGTTCCTATTCCGCTTACTGTCTCATTTCGTGATATCCTGACTCCACCATCCCCTCGGACGGCCAAAAAAAGCTTTGATGAGTTGCACAACTCTATGAATGACATGCCTGTGCCGACTCTTCGAAATGGAAAACCGGGTATTCTCTTCCCGGATGAGGTTATTTCTACCCTCGCAGAACCTTTCAAATTTGCTTTGGTTGGAAAAATTTCAGGGAATCGATCTCTAGTTCCAAATTCTGGTATTTCTGCGGCTTTTGCTAAATTGGGACTAGTTAGATCATTTGACTTAAAGTTCATGCCTCGGGGTTTTCTTGTTCTCACTCTTGCTTGTGAAGAAGACTATGCGTTCTTTTGGACCAAGGGGGTTATGCAGGTTGGACCTCTGTCGGTCCGCTTCTCTAAGTGGACGCCAGAGTTTAATCTTCAGGAGGAGTCACCCATTGCCCCAATTTGGATCCGCTTCCCGGGTCTTCCCCTTCATTTGTTTTCTAAGCAAAGTCTCTTTGCTTTGGCCAAAATTGTGGGGAAACCTTTTACTGCTGGTTCTCCTTGGCCGCCGTATCAGTTATTGTAGAGGTGTTTGCTGGATGTCATGGTGGATTCATGGGGTGCTTTCTAAAGGATCCTCTGCTTCTTATGACATGTTCGTCAGACTCCTACTTCATGGGATCGAGATCTCTGCTCTTTTGATTCAGATGCTAGATATCTTTTGTTCTGGCGGGATTGCGATCTATATATTACTCTGTGATCGCCATTATTGGACTCTCCAGGATGATAGCTCCGGGATGAGAGCCTTTGCATGGACTCTGCGATCATCTCGCCATTATCATTTTGTCTTCCTCACCATGTGGTTCATAGCGCTTCTCCTTTTTGATTAGTTGTTGCCGCTTATTTGGTAGTCTTCTAGGGTTCGTTTTGCTTTTGTAATTCCTTCCCTAGGTTGCTTTGTATTTATGTTTCTACTGCTTTAGCCTTTTTGAGGAGGTTATGGTTTTATCCACCTCCTCTTTTAGGTTTTTTTTTCTCTGTATTCTGAATTTTGTTACTGTTTATTTTGTGGATATATACAGGTAGGGGTCTGCCTAACCCCCCCGCATCCGGCGGTGTTTTCCGGGAAAAAAAAAAAAAAAAAAAAAAAAAACCCTAAACCCTAAACCATAAACCCTAAACCCTAAACCCTAAACCACCCATTTGCCCCCAAAAAAATTTTCTCTGAAAAACACACAGTAAAAGGTGAGAAAAAACACACTAAACCCGTCACTATTCACGCCCTACCCACCGCCATGCCACCGCCGCCGGATCCCGGCCGTCCAACCACACCATCTGAACCGCCACCTCACGACGACCCTCCCTACAAAATTTCAGCTCAAATGGAGTCCGATTACCCACTCATTTCTCCGGTCAAAATCGCGGCGGTTTCTTCCCCGTCGTCGGCGCCGGCAACCGTCGCTCCTCCTGGTACGGGCCATACATCATTCTCTTCGCCTCACCCTCCCCTTTCATTTCCGGCACCTGCGCGACCGTCCAGTTACCCTGTTCCGACGTCATCTCCGTTCAAAGCTCCGCAGTCACTGTTCACTGCGCAGCCGTCGCTTGTTTCGTCGATTCCGGCCAACTCCGACATCCAATGTTCCATCCCGACCCCGATCTGTGACCCTCTCGTCCAGACGATTCCAATGGTTCATGAATCACTCCAATCGGAGTTCAAATCAGCCGTGAATTTCAGATCTAAGAACTCGCCGTTGGACGCCTCACTGCCGTCTTTCTCACCGCCGATTTCAGGCACTATTCCGGCTTCTTTCTTCAATTCCTCTTTAGGGGTTGATCGTCCAGGTATGGGTCGCATTTTGCCATCTTCAATTTCTGGTTTCCGGCCACCGGTCGGAAACGCCCAATTGCTAGGGCAAAATCGAGTTTCTTCACATCCTTTGGTTAAATCGGACCCTCCAATGCCCGAGTCTGCACGAATTGGTCCCGGTTCTGGACTCCCCTCACCGTCGCCGGTCCATGGTGGTGCTCCGGTAGGTGACTCACGAGTCAACTCGGTCGAGTCGAATCACCGTGAAGGACGAGTTGACTCGGCAGTCAACCCTTGTGCTGAAACGGTCAAACCAGGTACGCGTGTTCCTATTCCGCTTACTGTCTCATTTCGTGATATCCTGACTCCACCATCCCCTCGGACGGCCAAAAAAAGCTTTGATGAGTTGCACAACTCTATGAATGACATGCCTGTGCCGACTCTTCGAAATGGAAAACCGGGTATTCTCTTCCCGGATGAGGTTATTTCTACCCTCGCAGAACCTTTCAAATTTGCTTTGGTTGGAAAAATTTCAGGGAATCGATCTCTAGTTCCAAATTCTGGTATTTCTGCGGCTTTTGCTAAATTGGGACTAGTTAGATCATTTGACTTAAAGTTCATGCCTCGGGGTTTTCTTGTTCTCACTCTTGCTTGTGAAGAAGACTATGCGTTCTTTTGGACCAAGGGGGTTATGCAGGTTGGACCTCTGTCGGTCCGCTTCTCTAAGTGGACGCCAGAGTTTAATCTTCAGGAGGAGTCACCCATTGCCCCAGTTTGGATCCGCTTCCCGGGTCTTCCCCTTCATTTGTTTTCTAAGCAAAGTCTCTTTGCTTTGGCCAAAATTGTGGGGAAACCGGTGAAGATGGATGATCATACTGCAGATTCTTCTCGAGGCGCTTTTGCTCGCGTCTGTGTTGAAATTAATGTGCTCGAACCGCCAGTCAAAGAGATTTGGGTGGGTTGGGGTGATCATGCTCAAGAAATTGAAGTCATTTATGAGCGAATCCCCGGGTACTGCATGGATTGCAAAATGCTGGGTCATTCGACCAGTGTTTGTTATTCCCATGGAAAAAATCCCAAACCTGTTCGTCCTAAGCCTGCTGACCGTGCTTCTGGCCAGTCTCCCCCATCTACAGAGTCTGCCCCTCCAGGGGGTGTTAATTCTGGTTTTAATTTGGGGACCCAGCCTCAGCTTCAGAAAACTGGCACGGGTCCCAGACGTAGAGGGAGAAAGAGGCCAGTTCGGCAGGTTCTTCCAAGAAAGAATCCTCTTGAGTTGAATCCTTTTGAGGTGCTCTCGCATGGGCAGGACGCGGAGCCTGATCCTGTTGGATTAGATTGTGTTGATATGGACCCTCCATGTGGTCATCTGGAGGATGCCGGTGTTGGGTCTTCTGGAAAGGATCCTTTGGAGTCTGTTCTTGTTGAGGGTGTGATCCTCAGTGATGAGGTTATTGATGGAGGGTTACAGTTGGATGATTGTGTGGATGGTATTGGGGTCCCGTCTACTAGTGAGTTGCATGTGTTTGGCTCTCTGGGGCCTTGTACTTTGAATCACAGTAGTCATTCCATCCCCTCTGTTCCTTTGTCTCCTGATGATGCCTCCTCTACGGTAGAGGAATTGGTTGCTAGGCAGGGTCCTTCTGTCAGTGAGCTGGTCTTCCGGCTGGAATCTGCTGGAGATACTGATCAGGAATTCGATCGGCATTCTGAGTCGGGTGATGGCTGTAGGTCTGAAGGTCGTATTCTGGATGGTGATATGGGGGATATTAAGAAAAGGAAGGAGAATGCTTTTCATAGGTCGCGTAAAAAGCGACAGGGCGGTTCTGGTGCCCATTCTCCATGAATTTTCTCATATGGAATGTCAGGGGGCTCCGGAGCTCGGAGTCTCAACAAAGGCTACATGCCCACGTTAAAGATAAGAGAGTCAAGATCTTGGCTATTTTGGAACCCATGATTGATCTGGATGTTCGTTTTATGACTCGTCGTTTTGGTTTTTCTCGAGTTATATCGAACTCCTCGGGTCATATCTGGGTTTTCTTTGCTGAGGATGTCATGGTTGAGTGTCTTTTTGATCACACTCAATTCCTTCACTTCCGGGTTTCTGCTACTTTTTTGCCGACCACTGTCTTTTGTTCCTTTGTTTATGCTAAGTGTGACTACATTGAGCGCAGACAGCTTTGGAATTCTTTGCTTCAGGTTAAGCCTGCTCAGGGTCCTTGGCTTGTTGGTGGCGACTTTAATGTAGTCAGGAATTCGTCGGAGTGTTTGGGTTCTTCTGGTGGGCGGTTGCTTCCCATGGAAGAATTTAATCACTTTATTTTGGATTCTGGGTTAGTAGATGCTGGTTTTGAGGGGTCTTCGTTCACGTGGACGAACAAGACCATTTGGAAGCGTCTTGATCGGGTTTTTGTGTCTGTTGATTGGGGTGACCATTTTCATTCTATTCGTGTGGAGCACCTCATTCGTACGGTCTCTGACCATTGTCCTCTTTTTGTGTCAGTCCCAGTCTTTGCTAGTGGGCCGAGTTCTTTTCGCTTTCAGAGCATGTGGCTCAGGCACCATGGTTTTTTGCAGACGGTGAGGCTTAATTGGAATTTACCGTGTCATTTGAACGGTATGCCCCGTCTTTTTGTGAAATTGAAGCGCCTCAAAAGCCATCTGAAGTGGTGGAATAAGAGTGTTTTTGGTGATCTTTTTGCCAAACTTGCTGAGGCGGAGCAGGCTGTCCGGATTGCTGAGGCAGATTGCGAGGCTGCTCCTTCGGATTTGCATTGGACTAGTTTGTCCAATTGCAATGCAGATCTTGCTAGGGTTACCGCCATGGAGGCGGATTTTTGGCGGCAAAAAGCCGCTTGTAGGTGGTTAGAGGATGGTGAGAGGAACACCAAACTCTTCCACAATATGGTCAAGAAAAAAAGGGTGGCTAATAAAATCTTTCGTATTTGGGATAATGGCTCTTGCATTACTTCCCCTGAGCTTATTCAGCAGTCTGGGGCCGCCTTTTTTCAAAACCTGCTTACTGGGGATCCTTTTGTGCTTTCTTGCCCAGATTTTTCTGATTTCCCCATGGTGATCTCGGATTTGGAGAACGCAAATATTGCTGCCCCTCCTTCTTTGGAGGAGGTGCGGGCGACTGTTTTCTCCATTCACCGTGATAGTGTGGCGGGGCCTGATGGATTCTCTTCGGCCTTCTTTCAGCATTGCTGGGAGATTGTCCATCAGGATGTTTTTGATGCGGTCCTGGATTTCTTTCGGGGTAGTCCCTTGCCACAGGGGTTTACTGCCACCACGATCACATTGATTCCCAAAGTCATGGGTGCTCAGGCTTGGTCGGACTTTCGTCCTATCAGCTTGTGTAATGTGACTAATAAGATAATTTCCAAACTTTTATATTCTCGGCTGAAGGAGGTGGCGGAGAGGCTGGTTTCGTGGAATCAGAGTGGCTTTGTTCCAGGGCGGGTGATTTCGGATAATATCCTCCTTGCTCAAGAGCTCACTCATAGTCTTTCTCTCCCCACCCGTGGTGGCAATGTTATTTTGAAACTGGATATGGCTAAAGCTTATGATAGGGTCCAATGGTCTTTTCTGTTGGATGTCTTGAGGCATTATGGCTTTTCAGAGCAGGTAGTGTCGATGATATCTGCCTGCATTTCTCATTGCCAATTTTCAGTTAATATCAATGGTTCACTCACTGGATTCTTTGGATCCACTATGGGTCTCCGGCAGGGCGACCCTTTGTCCCCACTTCTTTTCATTTTGGGGGCAGAGTACCTTTCGCGTGGTCTTGATCGTCTTTATCGTCAGTATCCTGCGATTAGGTACCGATCTGGTTGTGATCTCCTTCTTTCCCACCTGGCCTATGCTGATGATATCATTATTTTTGCCAATGGTGGGACTCGTGAGATGAACAGTCTCATGGATTTTTTGCATCACTATGAAAACTGCTCGGGGCAGTTGGTGAATGCAGTTAAGAGTGTCATTATTTTGCCTCCGAGGTGTTCTGGTCGTACTCGTTCCCGTCTCCTTCGTATCACTGGGTTTGGGGAGGGTTGTTTTCCTATCAAATACCTCGGAGTTCCTTTGTTTCGTGGGAATAGAGTTTGCTCTCTTTTTGATCCCCTTGTGCAGATGGTGAGTAAGAAGTTGGAGGGTTGGGAGCTTAAAACTCTTTCCCCGGGGAGCCGTATGACTCTCCTTAGGAGTGTCCTCCTTTCGGTTCCCATTTACATGTTCCAGGTAGTCCAGCCACCTCTGGCAGTTATGGAGAGGCTTGAGAATGTTTTCAATGGTTTCCTGTGGGGATCCAGATCCTTGGATAAGAAATGGCATTGGGCGAGGTGGTCTCGTGCATGTCTTCATGTCTCTGAAGGGGGTCTTGGATTTCGCAGGCTCAAAGATATTGTGGATAGCTTCTCCATTAAATTATGGTTTCGTTTTCGTCAAGGTTCATCCCTATGGGCCAAATTCATGATGAGAAAATACTGCCAGTTGGTGCATCCAGCTTATGTTTCATCTGCTGGGTTCATTTCTCCCACTTGGCGTCGTTTGCTTAAGATTAGGGCTCGTGCTGAATCTGGCATTCGATGGAGAATTGGGGTGGGAGATGTTGCTTTTTGGGATGACATCTGGTGTGGGGATGTTCCCTTGTCTAGTCAGGTCCTGCTTAGGGGGGATCGGGGTGTCCGTGTTTCTCACTTTCTTTCAGATGGGGCTTGGGATTTTGACCTTCTCTGCTCAGTTGTCCCACCCTCTGTTGCTGAGACTATTACTCTGATCCCTATTGCATCGGGGGAGCCCGATTCGGCTATTTGGGTGCATAGTTCTGACGGTGTTTTTTTCGCTGAAATCCGCATGGGAGCTTGTCCGCTTGAGAGACCAAGTTTCTGATATCTTCACTCCTTGCTGGGGAAGTTGGCTGAGGCCTACTATGTCTTTCTTCCTCTGGAGGTTTTGGCATCAATGGCTTCCAGTTGACGATGTGCTCCAGCGTCGTGGTTTCGAGCTGGCGTCTAAATGTCAGTGTTGTGAGATGCCTGAGACATTCACGCACATTTTCATTGATAGCCCTCTTGCCAGGTCTGTATGGCATTACTTTGGGGCTGTTTTTCATGTCCGTATTCCCCTTACCAGTGATTTCAGACTCTTCCTCAGTGCTTGGAAGAGGCATCCGGGGTGGACTCCTAGGGGCCACGTGAAGGAGTTTTTGCCTTTCATTGTTTTATGGTTTCTCTGGACGGCTCGTAACGATGCGAAACACCGTCATTTGCACATTTCCGCGGAGACTGTTAAGTCTCAGATTTTGTGTTATTTGCGCCTCGCTCACGCTGCGTCTACTGTTAAGCCCATGCACTGGCGGGGTGTTTTGCAGGCTGCGAGGGCTATGGGGATTTTTGTTCAGTTGCGTAGGGCTCGTAAACTGACGATTGTTCGTTGGTTGCGGCCGCCGTTCGGGTGTTTTAAATTGAATGTAGATGGGAGTTCGAGAGGTAGTCCTGGGGACTCTACTGTTGGTGGGGTTGTTCGTGACTCTTCTGGGCATGTGGTGGTTTCTTTCAGTGAGTTCATTGGAGTTGGGACCAATGTCCGGGCAGAATTATGGGCTATTTGGAGGGGTCTTCTCATTTCTTCTGATCTTCATCTCTTCCCTCTTTGGATTGAGACTGACTCTTGGATTTCCATTCTTTTACTTCGTTCTCGTCGGTGCTGCTGGGATCTTGAACATTTTGTTACACGGATTCTTTTGTTGATGAGGGGGCGATCTGTTCATTTATCGCATATTTACCGGGAAGGGAATTCTGTGGCGGATGCCTTGGCGGCGAGGGCTCATACTTTTAGGCAGTACACCTTAGAGTTAGGTCCTTCCCTACCTCCAGACATCTCCACCCTTGCTAGATCTGATCATTCTGGGCTTCCATACCTCAGAAACAGATCCTCTTAGCCATTTGCAGCCCCTTCTTCTTTTTTGGATCTCTTTCTTTATGGTCTCTGGCTCTATATCTATTTATATCTATATACATATATATATATATATATATATATATATATTTTATTGCAGGTTAGTGTACTTGGAGGTTGTTTTTCACTTCCGTATGGTCTGTGCAAGTGGGTCCAGACACTTGCACATGATGTGTGTATTCTTGTTTGTTCTGAGTGGGTCTCTGCCCTATTTCTGTTGGTGCTTCCCTAACCCCCCCGCTTCCAGCGTTGTTTTATTTAAAAAAAAAAAAAAAAAAAAACCCTAAACCCTAAACCCTAAACCTTGTAGTTGCGATGTTTGAAAAAAAAAAAAAAAAAAAAAAAACCCTAAACCCTAAACCCTAAACCCTAAACCAAAAATTTTTTCTCTAAAGTGAATAGTGACCCAAAATAAGCCAAAAATCGCCCAAAAATCGCCTCCATGTTAACGCCGGTTTCCGGCCGGCCAATGACACCAACAGATGCGCCTCGACGAGACGAGGCTACTGTAAAAATTTCAGGTCAATCGGAGCACCTTTGCTCGGCCAATTCCACGTCTGAATGCTCGAAATCTGCGCATTTTCCGGCAAGCTCGATCGCGCCGGCTAAAGTTCATCGTCCGGCTACGATTTTTGTACCACTAGAATCATCTTCTCAAATCACACCTTGTGTTCAAATTCCAGGTCAATCGGAGTCCGTTTGGTGCCCCAATTCATCCGGCAAAGTCGCGAATTTACTGTTCACAGAATCGCCGCCTACGGTTTTCTCGATTCCGGCCGCTTCCGATGGTGTTTGTTTGATCGGGGTCCCGATCTGTAATACCCACTCCAAGGCGCTTCATATGGTACCAGCACCGATGTCTATAACGTCTCCGATGGACGGGATTTTCAGATCTACGATTACAAGCTCTATTCACTCGCCTTCGTCGGACGTTTGCTTCAATTCCGGCGCCGACACTTCTCTAAAATTCAATTCCTTTGGCCAGAGCTCTAATCAAGGGATGGGCAATTGTTCCATGTTGCCAATTTCGGAAAAATATTCAGAGATCGGAAACGCCCAATTTGGTGTTCTTGGCTCGAGTTCATCACCGATTTCGTCCCGAGTCACAACCGTTCCGGCCGGTTCGGGTAGTGGTATGGCCGGTTTCGGCTTCGCATTCTCCTCTCCGGCATTAGGTGGTGCTCAGTTTGGTGACTCGCCGGTGAACTCGGTCGGCTCTCTGAGTTCACTTGGCCGAGTTGGACCGGCAGTTCCTCCTTCGCGGATTGCTGCCTCGGTTGTTCCATCGGCTGTTTTTGATCGTTCTTCGAAGGTTTCTTGTCCTCCGTCAGTCTCTTTTAAGGATATTTTGAATCGTACGTCTCCGGTTTTGCCGAGTCAGAGTTTTGCTGACATAGTTGACTCGATGGAAGAAGTGCCAGCTCCGATTGTTCGAGATGGGATTCCCGGTATTTTGTTCCCGGATCAGGTTATTTCGTCCCTCTCTGCTTCTTTTAAGTTTGCTTTGGTAGGGCGAATCACTGGGAACCGGGGTTTGACTCCTAATTCTGATATTTTATCTGCTTTGTCTTGTGTTGGTTTGTTGGGTTCTCATACTGTTCGTTTTCTTCCTCGGGGATATATGGTTCTCACCCTTTCCTGTGAGGAGGATTATTTGAGGTTTTGGACTCAGCCTCTTGTTTCGATTCAGTCTGTAGTGATTCGTTTTTCGAAATGGACTCCCGAATTCAAGTTTGAGGCAGATTCTCCTATTGCTCCTGTTTGGGTCAGATTTATTGATTTGCCCTTGCATCTTTATGCTAAACAGAGCTTGTTTCCTATTGCTAAGATTTTAGGTAATCCAGTTAAGATTGATGAGATTACCGCCGATGGGACTAGAGGATCTTTTGCTCGAGTCTGTGTTGAGATTGATGTTCTTCACGCTCGTCCGGAGCGTATCTGGGTGGGTTGGGGTGACCATAGTCAAGTTGTGGAGGTGATTTATGAGCAAGTTCCCCATTATTGTTCTCATTGCCAGTTATTGGGGCATTCCCTTGAATTTTGCTCTCGTAATGGCAAGTCTTCTCGCCCGCGCCGGACCCGACCTCATGGTAAGGGTGTTGTTTCTGACTCACCACTGCAGGATCCTAGCGTGCCGTTACAGGATGTTACTTCCGATCAGGTTCTGTCTAGTGGTCATGTTTCTGAGTATGAAGAGAAGGTTGTTAAGCGTCCTCGACGTCGACCTGTTGTGAGGAGAGATCCGAATCGGCCTATTTCGACGAAAAATTATTACGAGATATTGCAAGGTTTACCTACTGATTCAGGTCCTGGGGAGTCTTCGGGTTCTGTGAAACCCCGTCCACCGAGAGTCACGTCACTTATTAGTAAGATAGCGATTGAGGGGAATCTTGCGGCAGGTTATCCGGCGCCGGCTCGCTCGTCTAAGGCAGCTTCAGCTCCGGCTCGCTCGTCTTCGACCACGGGTTTGGTTGATATGGTGTCTTCTTCTATCGCAGATGTTCCTGCACCTGTGATTGTTCCGGCTCCGATGGTTGAGCTTGCTCCTCTTGTTCAGGATCCCGTAGGTGACCCTCCTATTTCTATTCCTTTGCCTTCGTTTGAGGTGGGTTCAATGAGTGTGGGCGGTGAGGAGGGTGTGGTGCCTTCTTCTACTACTACATGTTTATCTGTACCTCTCCCGGGCCGTACACGGTCTCAGCAGCGACGGTATTACCGACAGAAGGCGGCTCAATCGAGTTTGCCTTACGGGCGACCTCCTGATCCAGGATGATTTATTTTTTCGCGTTTTTGGGAGATATGTGATGGGCGTTCACTGCAGGGTTCTCCTTGCCCATCGTTGTGATTATTTTGCTTTTGCTGACATATTCCAGGGTGCCCTGTTGGACTTGATGTGTTTTTTGGCGTTGATTTCTGGGCTCTCTGTTGTAGTGTGTTTGTCTTTTGTTATGATGTGCTGATTGTATAGCCTTTGCGGAGGTCTTGGTCTAGTCCCCCTCCGTTAGGTTTTATTTGTGCTGGTATTTTGTTGTATATACAGGTAGGGGTCTGCCTAACCCGCCAGCTTCAAAAAAAAAAAAAAAAAAAAAAAAAACCCTAAACCCTAAACCCTAAACCCTAAAACCCTAAACCCTAAAAAAAAAAAAAAAAAAAAAAACCCTAAACCCTAAACCCTAAACCAGACCCATTTGCCCCCAAAAAATTTCCTCTAATGTGAATAGTGCCCAAAATTCGCCAAAAAATCGCCAAAAATCGCCCCCATGTCGGCGCCGGTTTCCGGCCGGCCAATGATACCATCAGATGCGTCTCGACGAGACGAGGCTACTGTCAAAAAATCAGGTCCATCGGAGCAGGTTTGCCCCGTCAATTTTACGACCAAAGTTCCCAAAAACCCCGAAATTCCGGCGAAATCCATCGCCCCACCGTCCGTTCATCGTCCGACCATGGGTAGTATACCGTTGGAATCGTCTCTGATTGTCGATCCTACTGTCCAAAATTCAGGCCAAACGAAGTTCATTAGCACCCCGAAATCGACTGCCGAAGTTCCGCACGTACTGTTCATCGCGACGCCGGAAGTTTCAGCCCCGATTCCGGCCAGCTCCGGTCTTATTTCTCCGATCAAGACCCCGATCTGGAATGCCCATGACCAGACGCCTCCAGTTATAGTTTCAATTTCATCATCGGAGTCCGGAGGCGGAGGTAATTTCAGATCTAAGAATTTCAGCCCACAAGCTATATATGCGATGGCTTCTAAACTCAATTACTCCGGATCGGTTGCTGATTTTTGCAATTCCTCTCTACTACAAACTCACCAAGTCATGGGTAAGATTTCTATGCCTTCAATTTCGGAAAATACCTTGCCGATCAAAAACGCCCAATTTGGGGTATTTCAATCGATTTCGCCGGATTTAAATGTTCAATCGGTGCCTTTGCCGACCGAGTCTACTGGAAAGGATCCCGGATTTGTGTTTTCCACCCCTTCGCCGACCTTCTCTCAGTCGCCAGCCGGCGAATCACGAGTTGACTCGGCCGAGTCACTTGGCCGTACTCAACGAGTTGACTCGGCAGTCAACTGTTCTCTTCCGGAAGTCAAATTGGGGTTGAAA